>NC_057396.1:32031557-32331557 GCF_019320065.1 Cervus canadensis
GGCTCTACGAACTCCGGGAAAGCTGGCTGTTGCAGAAACTTCACCTGGCCCTGGATCGGGCATTAAGGCGGCCTCCGGTCCTGGTGAAGCACTGGGAGGCAGGCGTGTCATTATCCAGTATGCGGGAGGGGTCAGGTCATCCCCGTCCAAATCCTGTAGAATTTCCTTTTTTATCATCAGTCAATTTTTGTGCCATTAATATTTTTCCCTTTCCCTTCTGGATACAGAAACTTGTCCAAGTAGGAGGGTCTCGAGCTAACCCTAGCCATGAGTCAATAGATGGATACTGATCCAGGTGTCCTGGCTCTCCTGTGACTTTAAGTTCACGGTGTTCTCTGGTGGCCATCCTGCTCCCATAGGGGTCCATTCGACCTCACAGAGTATGTGGAGGCAGTTAGGCTTCATCTTCACCCCATAGTCTCCTCCTAATCCCTTCTTTAAATTTTTAATTATGCACTCCAATACAGTTGCCTTAGATTCACTTTCCCCCATCTTGCTTACCTTCTCGGACCTTCTTCTACTTTTCCTTTTCGTTCTGTCTACGAAGTTCTCAGTACCCTATGTACTTCTGATATTTCCACTCAGTGACACTTAAATTGCCATTCTGCCTCCTTCCTAATTGGGGTGAGAAGAGCCTTACCTGCCAGACCCCAGAGGGAGAAGGGGGATCGGCGTGTCTTCACCTGCCAGTCAGCATAGCTGAACCAGAGCATCACATGGTCCAAGACTGTTTCTCCCTTAAAGTCCATTCTGCCTTGGTGGGCTTGATCAGAAACACAGATGGGTTAAATATCCCATGTCCCAGGCCATCTCCGGAAAAGCCAATTCATACTCACTTCTGTATCCCCCTCCTTCTAGCCTAACAATTCCGAGGGGGTCAAGAATTTCACAGCAGACAGGACACCTCCTGGGGGAGGGCAGAATACGAGCATACAAGGACCAGTTTCCTATTCTAAAAATCCCCTGGCAATCGCTTGGTAATAATATTCCCCGAGACGGGGTGGAAACACCTCCTAAATGACCTTCACAAATTTCCTTCCTAAACCCTAGCACGCTTGTCGACCTGTGTACCAAGCAATCGCCGCCTGCCTATTCCAGGCTCCTGTGGGTCCTTGCTCCTTCTAGTTATAACTTCAGTATTGAGACAATTGGTGAAATCTGAATATGGACCAGATGTTAGATCAATACTTTGTAATGTCAACTGAAAAAAACACATAATCAAAAAATTGAGAATTGTGTTTTATTCAGTGGTCTTGCTGCTGCTGCTGCTGCTAACTTGCTTCAGTCTGTCCAACTCTGTGAGACCCCATAGACGGCAGCCCACCAGACTCCCCTGTCCCTGGGATTCTCCAGGCAAGAACACTGGAGTGGGTTGTCATTTCCTTCTCCAATGTGTGAAAAGTGAAAGTGAAGTCGTCCAGTCGTGTCCGACTCTTAGCGACCCCATGGACTGCAGCCTACCAGGCTCCTCCGTCCATGGGATTTTCCAGGCAAGAGTACTGGAGTGGGTTGCCGTCGCCTTCTCCATCACTGGTCTTACTGAGGACTAAAGCCCAAGAGACAGCCTCTTGGAATATCAAAAGATTCCCATTAAGTAAAGAAAACCATACATCTCAAGTAATGAATTCAGTGCCTTTCTGTGTATGGAAAGATTCAAGAGCCTCGGCTCATTGAAATCAAGCCTTTGATAAGCACCTCAACTCACTAAGGCTGGTATCCTGTTTATCTCCTTCCTGAGTTCCCCTCGGGGTGCACAGCTGCACAGAGGGCAGCCATGGAGGCCGATGATGGTGGTAATGCAACATTCTTTATTTACTGAAGGGGCAGACCACATTCTTTGTCCACAGGAAATTTCCTGAATTTGAATAAGATGATAATTTGACCACTTTTAAAAGATGGTTATTATAAAAAAATGTCCTTGTTCTTAGGAGATGCTAACTCACAGATTTAGGGTAAAGGATCACAGTGAAACTTCTGAAATGCTTCAGTAAAAAATCAGAATTGGAGAGAGAGAGAGCTGGATGGCAAACGTGGCAAGCTGCTAACAACTGATATATCTAGGGGAAGGGCATTCTAGAATTAGCTGACCTACTGTTGCAACTTTTTTGGATAGGCTGTTTTTTCTTCCAGAGTTAACAAACCACCCATATATACAACTAACTGCAATGTGTGATCCTGAATTGGCTCTTTAACCTAGCAAAAGTGTATTAGCGGGATAATTGACAAAATTTGAAGATTAGTTAATAAAATTATATTAATGTTGACTTCCTGATGTTACTAACTCTGCTTAAGGTGTTAACATTTGAGGAAGCTAGGTGAAAGGCATATACTATTTTTACAAGTTTTTTGCAAAGCTGAAATGATTTCAAATGGAAAAGTTGAGAAATCTTAGTAAAATTAGTAAAATCTCACAGTCTAAACTTTAGAGTTTTTTCTCCAGGCTCTAGGAGGGGGGGAAAAAAAATCATATAGTTGGAGAAAGACATAGCCAAAGTCCTAACACCCAGACCCCAGAACTTTCCTCTACCCTATAAATCAGAGATTCTTTGTCACTGTTCTTGAATTTAGGTGGAAATGTTTCCTGCATGTTACAAACACTGGTGTGTGCATGCAGGTAACTGAGAGTGAACACTGCTCTGTTAAGTCCAACTCTTTGTGACCCCATGGACTATACAGTCCATGGAATTCTCCAGGCCAGAATACTAGCATGGGTAGCTGTTCCCTTCTCCAGGGGATCTTCCCAACCCAGGGATCAAACCCAGATCTCCCACATTGCAGGCAGATTCTTTACCAGCTGAACCACCAGGGAAGCAGGTAACTGAAGTGACATTTAAATGCTTATAGAACCTTTATAACATCAGTCAGCTTTCCTCCCCAGCGTAGATTCTCTAATATTGGTTGATTTCCACATAATTTACCAGCAGTTCCCAAACTGGTCTGCACATTAGAATCACCTGAAGATCTTTCAAAAATTCCAAAGCCTAGATCGCACTCCAGAAGAATGAAATCACAATCTCTGGAGATGAGACCCAGGAATCATTCTTTTCTGAAGCTCTTGGGTGATTTCAATATTGAAGACAAGAGCCTGGAAACTACTGTGATTTTCACTTCAGTCCTGTCCCTGGAAGCATATGTGTGAGTGCTAAGTCATTTCAGTCATGTTCGACTCTTTGCAATCCTGTGGACTATAGCCTGCCAGGCTCCTCTGTCCATGGGATGCTCCAGACAAGAATATTGGAGTGGGTTAACATGCCTTCATCCAGGGAGATCTCCCAGGCCCAGGAATCAAACCCACATCTCTTATGTCCCCTGCATTGGCAGGTAGGTTCTTTACCACTAGTGCCCAGATGATATCCACTTCAATCCTATCACTGGATAAAAGTCTACTAAGAAATACAGGAGAAGAGGTCCCTTCCAGGGAAACAATTTCTAAGACCCTGAGGTTCCATGACTCTGCAACTTTAATGTTTTGCAAATAATTCATTCTTTCAATATTGTCAAATTCCCAGAAAATTACAACAAATACTACATATTTTTCTGATTTTACATTTAATATAATTAAATATATGAAAGTGCTCAGTCGTGTCTGACTCTTTGCGACCCCATGGACTGTAGCCTACCAGGCTCCTCCCTCCATGGGATTCTCCAGGCAAGAATACTGGAGTGGGTTGCCATTTCCTTCTCCAGGGGATCTTCCCGACTCAGGGATTGAATCTGGGTCTCCTGCATTGCAGGCAGACGCTTTAACTTCTGAGCCACCAGGGAAGCCCTATATTTAAATATAAACCTATACAAATGATGACCAGAATAATATTTTCCAACAAATATTTCTCTGGAAGAATTCTTACAACATATAACCAAAAAACAAATTCAAATATAGCAAAGTTTTATAAAGTCTCTGTGTCTTCCTAATTATCAAATTAAAATCCAAATATTTATTTGTAGTCTTAAAAATAGCCCCAAATATGTAAATAAGCCAAGAAGAATTACATCTGAGGACACTTCAAACTAATAAAATTTCTTCCCAAAGTTTAAGATCAATAGAACAATTGATGTATGAAGTATGGCCACATACTTATAAAAGGTTATTTTTTAACATTTAATTTTTGAAAACTTCAAAAAAATCCCAAATTAATTATAACAAATAAAAGGTCTTTATAATCTTGACCTCAAATAGGATATATAAACCACCATTATTAAATGGTTTTTAGAATATAATAAATATTGATAAAATATGGGTTGTGCAATATTGGTCTCCTTCATGAAAAGAAAAGGCAACAATGAAAAAAAAGTTTTTTTATGTTTTAATTCCAGAAGACAATTTTTTTCAAAAGACACAAGATAACTAATGGTCTTCCCTCCAGACCTGTTTTAGGCACAAGCTTACACATAAACACATATTCCTTCCAAAACTATGAACTTTCAGTTAGAGGCTATATAAATTGGTACACATAAAGATACTTTGAAAATTGCAAGGGCTTGGAACTTGCATGTGCTAATAAGATCCTGGATTAACCACCTCAGAGAAAGAAATACCTTCAGTGGGAAGGGGACTCCTTCCTCCCCCTTGGCTCTTTCAGCCTCTAGGGCCCGTCCATTCTTAGGCCCTGAAACTGGATTGACAGGGGCAAACTGAACTACCTGTAAGTCACCAAAGCCATCGAAAATGAATGAAGGTCACTCTGGTCATTCTGCTGCTGCTAAGTCACTTCAGTCGTGTCAAACTCTGTGCGACCCCACAGACAGCAGCCCACCAGGCTCTCCTGTCCCTGGGATTCTTCAGGCAAGAACACTGGAGTGGGTTGCCATTTCCTTCTCCAATGCATGAAAGTGAAAAGTGAAAGTGAAGTCACTCAGTCATGTCCAACTCTTCACGACGCCATGGACTGCAGCCTACCAGGCTCCTCCATCCATGGGATTTTCCAGGCAAGAGTACTGGAGTGGGGTGCCATTGCCTTCTCCGACTCTGGTCATTAACTGCCTTTAAATTGTTGTCCTTAAAAAATTAGCCTCTATTTTATCTTTAATATAATTTTTTTGAAAATTAATCCTGTTTTAAAACTGGAGCCCATTATACAGAGTGAAGTAAGCCAGAAAGATAAACACCAATACAGTATACTAACGCATATATATGGGATTTAAAAGATGGTAATGATAATCCTATATGCAGGACAGAAAAAGAGACACAGATGTATAGAACAGACTTTTGGACTCTGTGGGAGGAGGCGAGGGTGGGATGATCTGAGAAAATAGCACTGAAACATGTATATTATCAGGTGTGAAACAGATCGCCAGCCCAGGTTGGATGCATGAGACAAGTGCTCAGGGCTGGTGCACTGGGAAGACCCAGAGGGATGGGATGGGGAGGGACGTGGGAGAGGGGACCAGGATGCGGAACACACATGTAAATCCATGGCTGATTCATGTCAATGTATGGCAAAAACCACTACAATATTGTAAAGTAATTAGCCTCCAACTAATAAAAATAAATGAAAGAAAAGAAAATTAATCCTGTTTTAATAAAATCACCTCCAAATTTTAATTAGTAATACAACAGACTTCCTTAGAGAAAAGATTAATAGTTTAGGATTACAAGGGAAGAGGAGAATTTATTTCAAATACTAGATAAGTGCCATGAAGATGGTGGCCATGAAACCTTAAGATGGCCAACAATGATACTACAACTTTCTGCACCCCTCTAAGCTTTCTCTGGTGATTAAGGAGGTGCACTGGAAATACAGTAGTGGAAAAGTCAATACAACAGTAGAAAAATGGTAGAGTACTTAGAGAGGAAAGAACTTAATTAAAACTCAGATCATCCAGGCAAAAGTAATAATTCAACAATACACTATGCTACTTCTCATCTAATCAGTGAGTGCATGTGCTAAGTCACTTCAATTGTGTCCAACTCTTTGTGACCCTATGGACTGTAACCCGCCAGACTCCTCTGTCCATGGGATTCTCCAGGCATGAACACTGGTTGCCATGCCCTCCTCCAGGGCATCTTCCTGACCCAGGGGTCAAACCCACATCTCTTAAGTCTCCTGCATTGGCAGGTGGGCTCTTTACCACTAGCGCCACCTGGGAAGCCCCTCTCTTCATATCAGAGATTGTCAAATTTATGTCCTGGTCTTCCTGTTCCCCAAAATACTTATTTTCCTTTACTAACAACTGTAAGATGGAAAATGTCTGTTGGGATGCACAAAGTATTTTCATAAACACTATTATTATTTAAGGAGGGTATTAAAAAGCTAAAGAATTGGACAAGGGACATTTACTGCAGTCTGAACGGATGCTTTTGCTCCATAACCTTCTGTTTCACTCTGTTAAAGGGAGGAAGTCAGGACATCTCTACTCATGAGTCAGAAACTTTCTTCAGGGTTAGAAACACTCTCTGCAATGCTCAGAAACCACTCTGAGCAGAAACCACTCTGAGCTCAGAAACCACAAGGAAGATTGCCTTGTTGCCTAATGAGCCCTAGAAAACCTGACTTTTCTGCAAACATGGTTTTCTTTTCCCCAAGATCAATTCTTGACTCTCAATGAAAGAGATGTGTATGTGTTTTCAGAGAATGAAACACATCAAAGGAAACAAGAAATAAATACAGGATTAGGACGGAGTTTTAGTCAGGGAAAGAGTTAAAAATACAAATTCTAAGATACCTTACTCAATGCTAGAGAACAAGAAGGAAAAAAATGCTTCAATACTACCATTAAAAATGTTTAAAACATCAAGGGACATGGCAAATATGTCTCAAAAAGGAAATAATCTTTAAAATATCACTATCCAAATAAGGAAATATTTATGAAGGAACAATCCCAAGAAAAGAAAGGATAAAGTTCAAAAGTAAAGCAAACTTAGATCACTTTAACAAATGTAGTGTAACAGTGGACTGTTACACACAATGGGTAAAGTCACATGGAACAAAACAAAAACAGAATGGCATAGGCTGAACACAAGTTTCTTACTCCATACGCAGGGACTCTAAAGTGAGGATAAGGATTTAATTAAAGGGCACATATTCTCATATCACTAAAAAAGAGCATTTTAAATGGACTAAAATTTAAAAGTAACATTTTAATACAATGATTCCCGGGAGGTGGCAAAGAATACTAATAGATGGAATTTTTTTTTTCTCCCTTATTTTTAAAACACTCAGACAAGGAAACTTTAAAATTAGAACTTTAAAATCACATGGAAAATAAATTATTCATTTAAAAATTTCAAGAATTGTAAAATGAAATTTTTTTTTTGCAAGCAAATAGGATTTGTTAAGAAAGAAAGTACAAAGCTCTCAACATAGAAACTGAGAGGGGATAAACAGTCCCTTAAAATGAAATATTCTAACACTTTAATTGCAAGATATATTTTCATAATCCTGGACAGTCTTAGGAAACATACTCATCACTAAGGATAAAACAAAAGGAGGAGGAATTCCCTGATGGTCCAGTGCTTAGGACTCGACACTTTCACTACTGTGAGCCTGGGTTTCATCCTGGTTGGGGAAGTAATATGCCACAAATTGTGTGACATGGCCAAAAAAAAAAAACCAGAGGCAAGAAAATTTGCACAGCAAAAGTCGTATCTATTGCTTATAGTAGATTGTAAACAAATTATAAACAAAACAAAACTTATTTTTAAAATTATTTTTTTAAAAAAAACCTTGTTTACAGGCAGGCAGAGCTTGGAAAGCAGCTGGAACGGTGAGCCTGTAATAACAGTCAAGGGCTGGCTGACCAAGCTGGTACACAGTGCATCATCCAGACTATGACTAATATCAATTAAAATACAAAATAAATTTGTGAAAATTATAGACGTCTGTAAACATGAAATGTTTTATTTTGGGGGGCTCCAAAATCACTGCAAATGGTGACTGCAGCCATGAAATGAAAAGATGCTTGATCCTTGGAAGAAAAGTTATGACCAATCTAGACAGCATATTAAAAAGCCTCTGTTTTTCACTTTGACAACAAAGGTCTATCTAGTCAAAGCTATGGTTTTTCCAGTAGTCGTGTATGGATGTGAGAGTTGGACTATAAAGAAAGCTGAGTGCTGAAGAATTGATGCTTTTGAGCTGTGGTGTTGGAGAAAACTCTTGAGAGTCCCTTGGACTACAAGGAGATCAAGCCAGTCAATCCTAAAGGAAATCAGTCCTGAATATTTGCTGGAAGGACTGAAGCTGAAGCTGAAGCACCAATATTTTGGCCACCTGATGTGATGAACTGACTCTTTGGAAGAGACCCTGAAGCTGGGAAAGACTGAAGGCAGGAGGAGAAGGGAACGACTGAGGATGAGATGGTTGGATGGTATCACTGACTCGATGGACTTGAGTTTGAGCAAGCTCCGGGAGTTGGTAATGAACAGGAAAGCCTGGCGTGCTGCAGTCCATGGGGTTGCAAAGAGTCAGACACCACTGAGCGACTGAACTGAACTGAACTGAAAAATGAAATGTAAGTGTTTTTCTACATAATTCTAATAGGAAATATTTGGAGGGAAATCCTACATTTCTAAAATGTAATAAAAGGTTTTATTGGTTTTGCTTTGTTTTTGTCTCAATAAACAGGTTGGTAGTGCTGGCAACCATAAGTCCAAATTTTTCAATTTGGTGTCTTCACCAACTTGCTGCTTCTGCTTGCTGTGGCTCAGTTCTTGAATTCTCTAAGCATGGTTACTAATTCATAATAACTATACAATCATAAAAAAGAATGAAATAATGCCACTTGTAGCAATATGGAAGGACCTAGAGATTGTCATACTGAGTGAAGTTAGTCAGATAAAGACAAATGATGTCACTTATATGTGGAATCTAAATAAATGATACAAATGAACTTATTTATAAAACAGAAACAGACTAACAGACATAGAAAACAAACTTATGGTTACCAGGGGTTAAGTGCACAGAGGGATAAATTGGGAGGTTGAGACTGACATATACCCACTACTATACATAAGATAGATAACTAATAAGGACCTACTGTACAGTGCAGGGAACTCTACTCAACACTCTGTAATAGCCTATATGGGAAAAGAATCTAAAAAAGAGTGGATATATATATATAACTGACTCACTTTGCTGTACACCTGAAATTAACACAATGTTGTAAATTAATTATACTCCAGTAAAAAAATTTTAATGGAAAACAACAAATAAATTATAGCAGCACTATTTATAATAGCCAAGCAATCTAAGTGTCCATAAGCAAATGAATGGATAATGAAGATGTGGCATATATATAGCTATATGTGTGTGTGTGTGTGTGTGTGTATAAAACAATGGAATATTACTCAGTCATAAAAAAGAAATGAAATATTGCCATCGGCAGCAACATGGGTGAACCAAGAGATTATCATACTAAGTGAAATAAATCAGAGAAAGATAACTATATAACTCATACGTGGAATCTAAAAAATAATACAAATAAACTTATTTACAAAACAGAAACAGACTCACAGACATAGAAAACAAACATGGTTATCAAAGGGGAATAGAGGAATGGAGGGATAACTCAGGAATATGGGATTAACAGATACATAACACTATATATAAAACAGATAAACAACAAGGATTTACTGTACAGCACCAGGGAATTATATTCAGTATCTTGTGAAAACCTATAATGAAAAAGAATCTGAAAAAGTGTGTGTATGTATATATATATATATATATATATATATATAAATCAGTTTGCTATATACTTGAAACTAACACAATACTGTAAATCAACTATAGTTCAATATGAAATTTTAAAAACTAAAAGCTGGAAAAAATTACCATTTATTAGATCTAAGTTGTTGGATTTTCATTAACTAATTGATTAATTAAAACAGTATGAAAAGACTGAAGTCCTGCTAATGATATTGTGTTAAAGAAAAAACAAAAAGCAAAGAAAAGATCTGATTTCCTTCAAATCTCATACCTTGAAAACAAGCTGTCATTATAGTCTTCCATTTTATCATCCACAGGAACTCTGCATTTTACTGAATATACCTTAGTCTCTCAATTCCAACAAAACAAATGCATTAAAGTATCAAGTTGACGTACTTGGTTAAGGGTAAAGATGATCTTCTCCAGCAGCTTTTTCAGGAGACACAAATCTTGCATGAAAATTATAAAAGTCATCATCTAACTGCTTCTTTTTCAATTTCTTCTTTATTTACTGTACAGCTACAAAAGAGAAATTAAACTTTAGGCACTAACCAGAACTAGACTTGTCAATGTGCTTAGTCACTCAGTTGTATCCGACTCTTTACAACCCCATGGACTATAGCCCACCAGGCTCCTCTGTTCATGGGATTCTCCAGGCAAGAATATTGGAGTGGGTTGCCATGCCCCTTCCAGGGGATCTTCCTGACCCAGAGATTGAATCCATGTGTCCTGCATTGCAGGCAGTTTCTTTACCATTGAGCCAGCAGGAAAGCCCAGACTTGTCAATATTTCTCCCTAAAAGAACACATTTTGGCTGTTCCTGGTGGCTCAGTGGTAAAGAATTCATCTGCCAATGCAGGAGACATGGATTCCATCCCTGGCCCACCAAGGTCCCACATGCTGCGGAGCAACTAAGCGCATGAGCCACAACTATTGCGCCTGTGCTCCTGAGCCCAGAATCTGCAACTACTGAGCCCGTGTGCTGCAACCAGTGAAGCCCACGCACCCTGAGGCCCGCGCTCAGGAGCAGGAGGAGCCACCACGATGAGAAGCCCACGTGCAGGAACTAGAGAAAACCCACACACAGCAATGAGCACCCAAACTGGCCAAAGAATAAATAAATAAATATTGAAACACACACACATTTCTCATCACCTTTTTTATTAGCTTGACTATCTTTAAAAAAAGTCACATGATCGCGAATTTTTTCTTTTTCTTTTTCATGTGAAAAACAGACTTGCTCTTAGATTTATGGTAATACAAATATGTTCAATTAGCATGAAAAAATGCTGTTGTAAACAAATCTTGGTTTAAAAAAAAAAGAGCCATCTCTCAAGAAGATCTTTTACCACTACTTCTAAACTTCTAAATTTCAGTTTCCTTCAGTGAGAGTCAAATATTATAGAGGACTATTGTCTTTGAAAATATAGTTTTAATTATATATACCTAAGTACGCTATAGGGCTTCCTGGTGGCTCAGTGGTAAAGAATCCGTCTGCCAGTGCAGGAGGCACAGGTTTGATCCCTGGGTCGGGAAGATTCCCCTAGAGAAGGAAACGACAACCCACTCCAGTATTCTTGCCTGGGAAATTCCATAGACAGAGGAGCATAGTGGGTTACAGTCCATGGGATCGCAAAAGAGTTGGACATGACTTAACAACTAAATAAAAACAAGTATACGATAAAATGTTTCATAGAAATTCATACGTGAAACAAAATTCCAAATTACTTATACATACTACTAAGTCAACTAAGCCAAAGACTTTTTAATATCTAAACAATATAAAAATGAATGGGGTAAATCAAACAGAGGGCCAATACTTTGTAAGAGAGCTGGAAAGAATACGATTAGCAACTCTTTAAGAAATAACCCTCAGTAATAAATGCCCAACACTTACAACAACTGGAATTCCTTATGTCCATAAATAATCTTAGGCTAACAATTCTATTTTTAATAAATTACAATTTGTTGGAAACTGAGGTATATCTACATTAACATCTGTCCCTTATCTATTCATGCCAAGAATGTTTTTTTTTTCAAGAATGTATTTTTAAAAATTTTTCTATGCTCTCCTCCAATTAATTTTTTTACTTGAATATATTTGATATATGACACTGTGTAAACTTAAGGTGTAGAACATGTTATTGTTTAGTCGCTAAGTCATGTCCAACTCTTTGCAACCCCATGGACTGTAGCCCACCAGACTCCTTTGTCCGTGGGATTCCACCAAAGTGGGTTGCCATTTTTCTTCTTCAGTAAAACATGTTACTTTGATATATTTAATGTATTGTAATATGACTGCTAGGTTTCCCAGGTGGTGCTAGTGGTAAAGAACCTACATGCCAATGCAACCATAACAGACACAGTTTCCATCGTTGGGTCAGGAAAATCCCCTGGAGAAAGGCATGGCAACCTACTCCAATATTCTTGCCTGGAGCATCCTATGGACAGAGGAGCCTGGCGGGCTGCAGCCGGTAGGGCTGTACAGAGGTGGACATGACCGAAGTGACTTAGCACATATGCAGTGCGACTGCTGTTGTATTGTTCTTTGTCACATAAAAGTCCAATATCACTGTCTCCACCACTTTCTGATTTGACCCCAGTCCAACATCTAAAAAGTTTCATCCTATGTGAATCCCTGTCTTATCACAATATCAGTTACATATAGAGCCATCAACAAAAGGATACCCCAGAGCATTTAAAAATATTTCCTACAATTTAAACAACAGAAAGAGGAATTCTTCCCCATCTCTAGAAAAATAGCATTACTCTGCTGAGTGATTTTGTGGGTTTTTTTTAAAGATACATATAAGTAGAACTTTTCTAGATTGCTACAGTCAATTCTAGGATCCATGATTTAAGGGGAAGAAATCTGAAGTGTTTGGAGGAGATTATTTTAAAATTTATAAAATGAGAACTGTTTTTAAAATTATTAATGTTAAGAGAAGCAATTAAAATTTTGAAGTATTACTATGGATTTGTTCACTTAGCAGCTGTAAACATGCTACAACAGGGGTAGGAAATTAAATATTATTTCCCAACCTCCCTTGCAGCTGGGATTCCATATATGATTGGTTCAAACAATTGGTTGCACTCACTTGAAACTTTTACTCAGAGCTGAGTTCCATGGGGAGAGAAGCAGGACATGAAGTATCCATTTGTGCTGATCTAAAGTGTGGCAGTGGTGGTGTGGTTCTGGAGCTGGCAACTTCATGGCTTCCTAATCCAGTGGGTGGCTTCCTGATTTAGTAGACAGCTTCTCACCTGTTCCCAAAGCAGCAGCTTCTTCAGCAGCCTAGTCTTGTGATGCAGTTCCTAGAAGCTCAGACTAAGTTCCCTTCTTTCAGCCCTCCCAAAGATTCTGTGAGCTATCTATACACCCCTCCCACATTAATCCCATTCTGTTTGATAGCTGAAGAAGATTCAATGACCTACAATGAAGAATCTTAACCTGTAGAGAATTTGGTAACTAGAAGTAAGGTACAGCAAGTAAAGCGATATTAAGAATGGAACTTGCTTATTGAGGAGGTCAGGTTTGGGGCAGTGATATCTCATGCAAACTCAGGATCAGGTATTAGAGAAAATGGTAGTAGAATTTCAAAATGCTAGCACGTGTAGGCTCTGCCTTCCCTCTTTCAGCAAAGTCCAACAAGATAGATGTGACTTAGGCTAAGAATGATCAGGTCTAGAGATATGGAAGGGAATGTAGCTTTGCTGAGAGAACTGCTATCTACCAAATAAATTGATAAAGTCCCATATCTGGAGCCCTGAAGAACTGAAAAAGGCAACTATTGTACTACCATACTCCAGACTAAAACAATTATAAATAAAGATTCTGAGGAAGCTGCTAAAGCTTTCGCAACCTTTCCAAGAACCTTCCCTTAAGAATTTTCTGCCAAGTAATGGGAACCATCCTAAAGAAAAAGATTAGAGTAAGGCTCTTGTTATCCCATCCCAGCCTACAGTTCAAAACAATCCTAAGTAGGTCCCACTCATTTAAGACCCAAAGGGAGAGAAAGAACATAGAGGCCAGCAAGTAAAAGATGAGGTTCTTTGTTAAAAGCAATCTTGATAAGATCTTTGTGCTTTCTCTTGGTAAAAATGGAAGAAAACAGACCAGAGACCTAATAAGTTTTTAGGGAACTGTTTTGCCAAAAAGCAGAAGAAAACAAAAAACAAATAAAAACCCTAAGCCCAAGCTGAAACAGCCTGTAACTATCTAAAACAATCCCCAAGGCCCTAAACCCATAATAACAGGAAGAAAAGTGTAAAAGCTGTCCACTCTTCAAGAAAGGGACACTTTCCAAAGGCCACTTGTGTCCTTGAAGGTTACTGGGCAATAAAAACATCCTAGAGGGCAATGCCAAGGGCCCCTGAGGACATAAGAGAAGGGAGTTCCTCCCAGAAAGGTGAAGCAGGGGTTACCTGATAGAAAAACCAAAGAAGAAAAAAAAAAATAAAAAAAAAAATAAAAAAGAAAAACCAAAGAGTGTATTTATGGACAAAGCAGAGAGCTATTAGCACCTTGCTATTTTTGCCACAGAGTATTTTTTTTTTTAATTTCCATGGATGTATGACTACTCTGTTTCCCGTTTTCCTCTCTTTTAAAAGGTTGATTTTACTGCAGTTATCCTGTACCTACCTCATTATGCATACGGTGCTCAGGGGGCAGACATGCTGCTTTATAGTTTGCAAGTGGCCAGAACGTAAGAAAACCACATTCTATCCTCACGAAGGGGACTATACTCAGACATCATAGGCTTTGTGTTACAGTCATTAATGGATTTGATTTTGGTGGTTTCCTTTTATGGTGGGGGAAGTGAGCGTTCTCTGTTTCAGAAGAATGTACACAGATATTTAGGTCACCAAAAGGCTCATTAAGTTTTCAGAACTATAGTTGCCCATCAAACATTCCCCCTTCCCTTTTGAAACGGAATTTTTCCCTAGTTAAAAAATCCTAACTTTTAGCTGGTCTCACTTACACTGGATTTCTCAGCTTCCCTAGCAGCTAGATGGCAATGTGACACAGCTCTGGCCAACGAGATGTAAATTTAAGTGCTGTGTGGTTCTCTGGGAAAACTGCACCCAGGATGCTGACTCAGCTGGGGAAATTTCCTTTGGTTGCCCTTTGCCCACTGCTTCCAAAAGCCACTTTGGACAATGAAAATGAAATAACTTGAGAATAAAAACCATGCAATGAGGAGAGCAGAGCAGAAAGATGGGAACCTGGACACTACCTACTTACGGATTTCTTTTATGTAAAAGGCAAAAACTCTTCTTTAGTTAAACCGGCATTCTCTTTGGCTTTTCTGTTACATGTAGCAAAACCTGATCTTGAATGATAGACTATAATGCAAAAATACTGTAAATGAAAAATGATCTTAAGGGGTAGGAGAAGCTGTTTGATAGAAGAATTTCTAGCAGTTAATATTGCTGAAAGTTAAAAGTTTCAGGAAAATGTTACCAGCAAACACTGAGGAATACTATGGTATTCTTAGGAGAAGAATCATTAATATCAAAGAGACTTTTATTGAGAGAAGGGATGATAAGCACCCATAAGAGTATCTATCTTTATGAATAAATGAAAGCAATTTATTTTAAAAGCAATGGATGGAGCTTTCTCACTTAAACAGTTACTAATAATTTCATTAAATTATGGCATAGGCTGCTTAATTAAATAACTAAAGGAGAACAAAGGGAAAAGAAGGGAGGTGTGAAAATGACAGTAGGTGTTGAGTTTGTTTCCTTGCTGGTTCTGATAGGCTTCAGTCCTTAAATATCTGTGTTAAAAGAAATATGTTCCCGTTTAAAAAGTATCTTCCTTTATTCCACATATGCTTTAAAATATTTATTGAGCAGAGGAGAAGGAAGGGAGGTAAAAAGATGACACAGATGATGATTCAACAATTTTCTTCCAAGTTCTGGTGGACTTCAGACTTTAAATGTCTGTACAAAAGAAAAATATATGCCCTCATTTTAAAGGTATCTTCCTTTACTCTGAATATTTATACATAGACATATTAAGTATTTGTTTCTTAACCATGCTTAATCACAGATCACAATTTAAAAACATGTTCTCTGATAATATCAATAATTGATTAGGAAGAATTATGAGTAATATTGAAAAAAATCATTTCACCATGTATATGGCTATCAAATTACATAGCTTTTGAAACGTACTAGTATATAAAGATTCTAGAGGCCTTTTCACTTTTCTATAATACAAATTGTTCTATTACTACACATAAAGAGTGCTACTTTGCACAGATATTAATGATTTGAAGTTATATTTGTAACAAAAGTAAATTTCTATTTATTCCATTTTTTAAAATTTTCTCAAACAAACAAATAAAATTACATACGTGGCTAGATCTTTGATTCTCCACCAGGTGCTGATGGGGAAATTTGTTGTAATTTTTTTTGTTCCATCTGCTGTACAACCTAGTGAATGGAAAAAGAATGTCTTAAAAGTAAGTATTATTTGATTTTCTGATATGGATGACCTTTGCCAAAGCACAACGAACTAACTAAAAATTGTTGTCCAAAATGAGATATTCACATTTTAAAATTTAGAGTAGTCAACGATGCAGTTTAAAAAATACTAAAATTTAAAATATAACAGCTACTTGAAATATTACAGTACAAAAACAGAGGCATGTAGCAAAGACCCTAGAATCCTGTTTAATGCCACAAGCCTTTTACAAAATACCACCTGATGGTATTCCAGCTTCTGAGCCTCAAGTTGGTCATGCTGACGTTGTAGGTCTTCTTTTTGTTTCTGAAGCTCATCTGCCTTTTTCTTAAGTTTACTTTCTTGTACGGAGATAAGATTTTCATATTCCTTCAGTTCTTCCTCTGTGAAGAACTGTTGCTGGTCCAATGTCTAAAAGACAAAAAAAAACAATGAGAAAAGAATAACCTTAGAAATAAAACAAAAAGCTCTGATTCAGCTTTCAAATTCTATTATTAACAAAGTACAAAAGAATATCTATAGTATTATATCTTTGGGGTAATAAAGAAGGGGAAAAAGAAAATATATACTTATATTTATCTGGGCAAAAAGTATGACAGGAAGGAAAAATCCAGAAACTACTGAGACTGGTTCTTGGTCCATGAATCAAGGTAAATTGGAAGTAGTCACACAGGAGATTAGGAATCAGTGAACTAAAATGGACTGGAATGGGCAAATTTAATTCAAATGACCATTATATCTACCACTGTGGGCAAGATTTCCTTAGGAAAAAATGGAGTACCCTCTTAGTCAACAAAACAGTTTGAAATGCAGTACTTGGGTGCAATCTCAAAAACGACAGAATGATCTCTGTTCATTTCCAAGGCAAACCATTCAATATCATAGTAATCCAAGTCTATGCCCCAAGCAGTAATGTTGAAGAACCTGAAGTTGAATGGTTCTATGAAGACCTACAAGACCTTCTAGAACTAACACCCAAAAAAGATGTCCTTCTCATCACAGGAGACAGGAATGCAAAAGTAGGAAGTCAAGAGATACCTGGAGTAATAGGAAAATTTGGCCTTGGAGTACAAAATGAAGCAGGGCAAAGGCTAACAGAGTTTTGCCAAGAGAATGCACTGGTCATAGCAAACACCCTCTTCCAACAACACAAGAGAAGACTCTACACATGGACATCACCAGATGATCAATACTGAAATCAGATTAATTATATTCCTCAAAGCCAAAGATGGAGAAGCTCTGTACAGTCAGCAAAAACAAGACCGGGAGCTGACTGTGGCTCAGACCATGAACTCTTTATTGCAAAATTCAGACTTAAATTGAAGAAAGTAGGGAAAACCACTAGACCATTCAGATATGACCTAAATCAAATCCCTTACAATTATACAGTGGAAGTGACAAAAAGATTCAAGGGATTAGATTGCCTGAAAAACTATGGACAGAGGTTCGAGACATCGTAGGAGGAAGGGATCAAGACCATCTCCAAAAAAAGAAATGTAAAAAGGCAAAATGATTGTCTGAGGAGGCCTTACAAATAGCTGAGAAAAGAAGAGAACCTAAAGGCAAAGGAGAAAAGGAAAGATAGACCCATTTGAATGCAGAGTTCCAAAGAATAGCAAGGAGAGGTAAGAAAGCCTTCCTCAGTGATCAGTGCAAAGAAATAGACAAAAATGATAGAATAGGAAAGATTAGAGCTCTCTTCAAGAAAATTAGAGATACCAAGGGAACACTTCATGCAAAGATGGGCACAATAAAGGACAGAAATGGTATGGACCTAACAGAAGGAGAAGATATTAAGAAGAGGTGGCAGCAATACACCGAAGAACTATACAAAAAAGATCTTCATAACTCAGATAAACACAATGGTGTGATCACTCACCTAGAGCCAGGCATTGTGAAATGCGAAGTCAAGTGGGTCTTAAGAAGCATCACTACAAACAAAGCTAGTGGAGGTGATGGAATTCAAATTGAGCTATTTCAAATCCTAAAAGAGGATGCTGTGAAAGTGCTGCACTCAATATGTCAGCAAATTTGGAAAACTCAGCAGTGGCCACAGGACTGGAAAAGGTCAGTTTTCGTTCCAGTCCCAAAGAAAGGCGATGCCAAAGAATGTTCAAACTATCACACAGTTGCACTCATCTCACAGGCTAGCAAAGCAATGCTCAAAATTCTCCAAGTGAGGCTTCAACAGTATGTGAACTGTGAAATTCCAGATTTCAAGCTGGATTTAGAAAAGGCAGAGGAACCAGAGATCAAATTGCCAACATCTGTTGGATTATTGAAAAAGCAAGAGAGTTCCAGAAAAATATCTATTTCTGCTTTATTGACCATGCTTTAGCCTTTGACTGTGTGGATCACAATAAACTGTGGAAAATTCTGAAAGAGATAGAAATACCAGACCAACTTACCTGCCTCCTGAGAAATCTGTATGCAGGTCAAGAAGTTAGAACTGGACATGGAACAACAGATGGGTTCCAAATTGGGAAAGGAGTACATCAAGGCTGTATATTGTCACCCTGCTTATTTAACTTATATGCAGAGTAAATCATGTGAAATGCCAGGCTGGATGAAGCACAAGCTGGGATCAAGATTGCCAGGAGAAATAGCAATGACCTCAGATACGCAGATGACACCACCCTTATGGTAGAAAGTGAAGAAGAACTAAAGAGCCTCTTGATGAAAGTGAAAGAGGAGAGTAAAAAGTTGAGTTAAAACTGAACATTCAAAAAACTAAGATCATGGCATCCAGTCCCATCACTTCATGGCAAATACATGGGGAAACAATGGAAACAGTGACAGACTTTATTTTGGGGGGCTCCAAAATCACTGCAGATGGTGACTGCAGCCATGAAATTAAAAGACGCTTGCTCCTTGGAAGAAAAACTATGACCAACCTAGACAGCATATTAAAAAGCAGAGACATTACTTTACCGACAAAGGTCTGTCTAGTCAACGCTATGGTTTTTCCAGTAGTCATGTATGGATGTGAGAGTTGGACTAGAAAGAAGGCTGAGCACTGAAGAATTGATGCTTTTGAACTGTGGTGTTGGAGAAGACTCCTGAGAGTCCCTTGGACTGCGAGGAGATCCAACCAGTCTAATCCTAAAGAAAATCAGTCCTGAACATTCATTGGAAGGATTGATGCTGAAGTTGAAACTCCAATACTTTGGCCACCTGATGCAAAGAACTGGCTCATTGGAAAAGAACCTGATGCTGGGGAAGACTGAAGGCAGGAGGAGAAGGGGAAGACAGAGTACGAGATCATTGGATGGCATCACCAACTCTATGGACATGAGTTTGAGCAAGCTCCTGGAGCTTGTGATGAACAGCGAAGCCTGGCATGCTACAGTCCATGGGGTTGCAAAGAGTCGGACACAACTGAGCAACTGAACTGAACTGAATGAGATTGGTTACCTACAGAATAAATAGAGAACTGGGTGGTAAGGACAAAGAAAATGTGAGAAAGAAAGTCATACTTCTCTGAATAAATATTTTTGCACAGATGTGATTGCTGGTGATATGTCAATGTTTCACATGCTCAATAAACAAACAAAATCCATAAGGACAGAAAACTTCTCCATATTGAATACAAATAGAAACAAATAAACAATACTTTTACGTAAACAAAATACTTCACAGAAGGGGGAGGGGAAGAAAAAGAACTAATCCAAGAAACTTGTAATCACAGTATTTGGACTATACGTGCTTAGGTTAAAACAATGACAAAAAATGTAAACAAATATTAAAGTCTGGTTTTTCAGAGATATTGATTAGCAATTTTGAAACTCTTTGTAAATCCTAGGATTGAAGAAATAAGTAAATATTATTCCCATGAAAAACCTTACAAATATTTCCTTGGTCCTAGGAATACTACATTGAGAATCTATCTTATAAAATAATCCTGAACACAAAAAAACTTAATATAAAAATGTGTTAATAGCAGCACTATCTTTTTAAGTAACAATAAAAGATTGGAAATAACCTAAATGTCTAACCCTCAGAAAACAGTTAAGTACCTGCAAAGTTATTAAAACAATGCTTACCAATACTTTTGATATGATGTTGAATGATTTTTATTTAAGGATACTGGCAGTGGATTAGACAAGTTACTTTTCATATTACCAAAGGTAAAATAGTAATTTTACATTGGGAAAACCTGGATGACACCACCTTAACCAAATAATCAAAGTTAACCTAGCCAGTTATGGAAATAATCAGCAGCATATGCTTCTTGATATGATGAACTTAGCATCACTTCAGTGATATTCCTACCAAAAGTAGGAATCATAAAGAAACAGCAGACAAATTCAAACTGAGGGTCATTCCACATAATAACTAGTCTGTACTTTTTAGAAATATCAGTTACTTCATGCAAATAGAGGGAGAAAAAGAGGGAGGTAGTGACAGATTTCCTCTTCTTGGGCTCTAAAATCACTGCGGATGGTGAATGCAGCCATGTAATCAGAAGACGTTTGCTTCTTGGCAGGAAAGTTATAACAAACCTAGACAGTGTTTTGAAAAGGAGAGACATTACTCCTCTGACAAAGGTCTGTATAGTCAAGGCTATGGTCTTCCCAGTGGTCACATACAGCTGCGAGAGCTGGACCGTAAAGAAGGTGGAGTGCCAAAGAATTGATGCCTTTGAACTGCGGTGCTGGAGGAGACTCCTAAGAATCCCTTGGACAGCAAGGAGATCAAACTAGTCAATCTTAAGGGAAATCAACCTCGAATACTCATTGGCAGGACTGATGCTGAAGCTGAAACTCCAGTATTTTGGTCATCTGATGGGAACAACTAACTCATTAGAAAAGTCCCTGATGCTTGGAAAGATTGAGGGTAGAAGGAGAAGAGGGTATTGGAGGATGAGATGGCTGGATGGCATCACCAGTGCAATGGACATGAACTTGGGCAAACTTCGGGAGATGGTGAGAGACACAGAGGCCTGGCGTGCTGCAGTCCATGGGGTCGCAAAGTCGGACACAACTGGGCGACTGAACAACTTTTTAGAAATATCAATGCTATGAGATACACTCAGAAACTTCCAGATTCAATGACACTAGAAAGACAGTACAACTAAATCCAATGCATGATCTTGGATTTTCCTTTGTAAAGGACAATACAGGGAAAATTAACAAAAATCTCAATAAAAACTAGAGATTAGAGATTGTATTGCGTATGGCATTGATAATCTTACTGTGATTATATAAGATAAATCTTTGCAGAAAAAACACCCTCAAGTGTTTAAGGTTAAAGCAGCATCATGTGCAACTGTCAAAATAAAAGGTGTTCGGGAATTCTTTGTTTATTCTTGCAGCTTTTTTTTTAAATCTGAAATTAAGTCAAAGTGAAAAAGGTATGTAATTATCTATTGATCCAGTTCACCAGAAGCATTCAAGGGAATTCATGTTCAAATAATCTGAGCATTCTTCTTCTTCACCAATGTCCAGAAATAGTTCAAATGTTAGACAAAAACTTAAAACAAAAAAGAAGCTGATTTATTTAACTTCAAACTAAGATGACCAATTGTCCCAATTTGTCCAAGACCATCCAGGTTAAAACACTGACAAGTTACACATCCTGGGAAACTCCTCAATCCAAGGTAAACCAGGACAGTTGGCCACCTTATTTCAAACTAACTAGAGGTAATTTTATTTTATATAGAAAAAGACAATGTTCTCTTTTCAGTCTACTTCGGTCGGTACCTCTCAACCATTCTTTTCTCTTTTTTTCCGTTTATTTTTATTAGTTGGAGGCTAATTACTTTACAATATTGTAGTGGCTTTTGCCATACATTGACATGAATCAGCCATGGATTTACATGTGTTCCCCACCCTGAACCCCCCCTCCCACCTCCCTTCCCATCCCATCCCTCTGGGTCATCCCAGTACACCAGCCCCGAGCACTTGTCTCATGCATCCAACCTGGACTAGCAATCTGTTTCACACTTGATAATATACATGTTTCGATGCTGTTCTCTCAGATCATCCCACCCTCGCCTTCTCCCATAGGGTCCAAAAGCCTGTTCTATACATCTGTGTCTCTTTTTCTGTTTTGAATATAGGGTTATCATTACCATCTTTCTAAATTCTATATATATGCATTAGTATACTGTATTGGTCTTTATCTTTCTGGCTTACTTCACTCTGTATAATGGGCTTCAGTTTTATCCATCTGATTAGAACTGATTCAAATGTATTCTTTTTAATGGCTGAGTAATATTCCATTGTGTATATGTACCACAGCTTTCTTATCCATTCATCTGCTGATGGGCATCTAGGTTGCTTCCATGTCCTGGCTATTATAAACAGTGCTGCAATGAACATTGGGGTGCACGTGTCTCTTTCAGATCTGGTTTCCTCAGTGTGTATGCCCAGAAGTGGGATTGCTGGGTCATATGGCAGTTCTATTCCCAGTTTTTTAAGGAATCTCCACACTGTTCTCCATAGTGGCTGTACTAGTTTGCATTCCCACCAACAGTGTAAGAGGGTTCCCTTTTCTCCACACCCTCTCCAGCATTTATTGCTTGTAGACTTTTGGATAGCAGCCATTCTGCCTGGTGTGTAATGGTACCTCATTGAGTCAACCATTCTTTTCAAGACATGTCTGCACTCACTTATACACAGTAAACTATGGCATAAATTCAAATACCTTTGGTGGGGAGCAATTTGGCAGCTATGTTTAGAAACTAAAACCTGCTCATAAAACTTGAGAAAAGTTCTATTTCTAGGAGTTAATCTTAGGGAAATCATCACAGATGCCCCAAAATGCATGAACAAATGGATAGTTATCACAATGTTATTTATCACAGTGAAAAAAAAAACAAAAGTCTAAATCTGGAAGAATGGCTATAAAAATTATGCTATCACACAACTGCATGCTAAGTGGTCATTGTTTAAATCATGATTTTGAGACGTGGCTTTGGAAATTTTTCATGAAATATCACTAATTTTACAAAACAGAATTTCACAAAGTCATTTATATAGTATAAAGCCATTTAAAACATATATAGATACGAATTTATGCACATATGTAAACTAAAAATGGGACAGACACTATTTATACACTGTATGCTATATATATGCATATACTAAATACACAAAGGATTTCCAAACTTGCATAACACAATGCATAATTTGTGTCTATTTCTGGATGGCACAATTACATGTAACCTTCAATTCACTCTTCAAATGTATCCATATTTTTAATTTTCAAGAATGAGCATTATTTTACACTTAAGTACAATTTTAAAAAGACTTCTAATAACATGCAATGTGATTACTAGTAGAGATCAGCTGACACAGCTTTTCATGAAATCGAGTTCATTATTTTATAGTGACATTTTATGTGAAAAGCCAAGATGGTAAAACTACCCATGCAAACATAATGGCAAATAAAAGTTAAAATGGAATAAACTGATATAAATTTCTTGAACCACACATCCCATTTCAAGTAGGTTCTCTTACCTCCCAGTTATCCGGCTCTAAGAATTCCTTTTTTTCTGTAGCCTTTAGAAATTCCTCTAGTGTCACCAATCGGTCTCTGTTAGTATCAACCTGATTAAAGGAAAATGTATATGTAAAATAAAATTACTCTTTCTCATTATTTAGACACTAGAAATTCTTCTAATAGATGCTGCTACATAAACATACAGCAATTAGCATTAGCCTAACATCCATAGAAACTGAGGGAGAAAAAAAACAGAACACTCAATATCATACTAGCATCAGAAAATAGATAACTTTCTCTTCTATATAATTCAAATTTGAAAATATCTGAAATCCCCAAAGATCACCAAGTTTGAGTCTGCTGATATGACTGGTTAGACTAATATTATTTTCCTTCCTCCCTACACCATTTCTAATTCCTTTCGAAGCTAAGTGCTTGGGCAACAATCTTCCCAGAAAAAGGACATTTTTAGACAAGAATAAAGGAGTTTAAGTTAAATGCTCACAGCATTTTTTTCCTAAAAACAAACAACTAACTAAATCAAAGATGAAGTTGACAACCTTTCCAAATCCTTCTCAGTGGCTCTTATAGACTATGGCAAATTCAGTTATAAAATTGAACTCTATGATGGCCAAAGAAATTCATTTGTTATGTAAGATGCCAGCACTCAACAGAAATCCCAATTTACCATGAATAGCTCAAATATCAGGTGAAAATCACTGAAGCAAAGCAGTGGGCTTGGGGAATTCCCTGGTGGTCTAGCAGTTAGGACTCTACACTTTCACTGCCAAAGGTCTGGGTTCAAGCGTGCTCAGGGAACTACGATCCCACAAGCTAATCACACAAGCTATGCAGCACAGACAAAAACAGAAACCGTGGGCTTAAGTTATCCTGTCTATGATAGCTCTTTCAGAGTTTTTAGCTTAATAACATGAACAAGAAATAAATATTTGTTGTTATAAATCATTAAGGCATTGAGTTTTTAATTTCTTAGCAAAAATTAATTTTTTACTTCTAAAGAATGTTGTATAGCATTCTTTTATATGCAGAGCATCTTAATCTTTTAAAACATTTTAAAGTTGTTACAAAATAATTTTATTTACACTAAGGGAATCTACTGAGTGTTAATAATCCAAAATGCAAAATACAATTATATATCTATTCTGTATATTTGTTTTCCATTTAACAATAAGATTTATTGCAAGAACTTGAATAATCTGCAGAAGTAACAGGTAAACATTTCAAACATACCTCATTCATTACATGTTCCCTCATTCTAAGCCTTTCTTCCTCCATTTCTACCATATCATCCTCTTCATTTTTGGGGTCATATACTTTCTCCAACTAAAAGGAAAATTTTAAAACCAACATAAAAGAAAGGAAGATAATAGAAGAGAAAAAGAGAGAGCAAAGCCACTGAATACTTAATGAACTCATTTACCTCTTTAGTAAATAGGGCTTCTAATTCTTGTTCATCTAGGAAGCCATCACTATTGACATCTAAAGTTTAAAAGTTACAAATGCAAAAACTGATTTTAATGCCTTAGAAAATAGATAATTAAAGTACAACTAATTACAGGTGGTTTGCAAAAATATTACTTACATAAAGTATCAACATGCTACAGAAAAAGGTTTCTTTCTTTTTATGAAGCCTCCGATCAGTCCAACTGATAACAATTCACTACTTATTCATAATTCACCATAGTTATTGAGAAAAATACATGTTAACCAATTTTTCCCAAAATATAAAGCAATGTGCTTTAAGACTATATTTTAATATCACAGCCTAAAGTCTATTAGATGCAACCTAGCTAGTCACTTTACAGAGAAACTTGCAGTAAGTCACATAATGATTCAAAAATAAAAGCAAGTATAAAGATAGCTACTGAACTAAAATATTTTATACTGCAGACCAGTAATAAAGACTATTATACTACCCTTGAGAAAAACTCTAAATATTTACTATCAATAGGACTCAACTAGGAAAGTTTAGCAGAAATCAATTAAGACTAAAGCATCTTTTATTTTTCAAATAGATGATATAAATATTAATATTTGAATCAACTCTGTTACCATGTAATTTGAAAAATGTCTTGGGGTCGAAGTCATTAGGATCTAATCCATCAGCCTCTTCCCATACTTCTTTAAGCTGATCTTTGCTTCCCTGTGAATCAATTTTAAAAAAACACATAAACTGTAATCCATATATAGAGACTCAAATGCAAAATTGAAAAACTATGAAAAATTAACTCAAGATTTTAAGAACTAATAACATGATAAAATTCTACTATCTGGCACAAAGAAGTATCTTCATTTAATTATGATTTTATATATATTTTGTTTTAATTAATTTATTTTTAATTGAAGGATAATTGCTTTACAATATTGTGTTGGTTTCTGCCATACATCAACATGAATCAGCCATAGGTAAAGTCACAGTCCTTACTGGATGATTAACTTTAGGATGATTTTCATGCTTTTTCTTCATTTCTGCAAATTTAGATTCTTCTTCTTTTCTCTTTTCTTCACTCAGTGTTTTTAAGTATTCTCTCCTTTCATGTTCCTTCATCATTTCATATTTTTTAAATTCTTCATGCCGAGCCTTATCATAGTGTTCCAGATCACTTGTAGCCTATAAAGCAGTATTTAAATTAAATAAGAAGATGTGCTTGAAAATATAAATAAAAGTTTTCTTCCATATAGCATACTCTCTAACAGAAGGTAGTATACGAGGGCTAAAACATACTCAACTTTTGTTTTAAGTTCTACCCTTCTAATTTAGTCATTATTGTCAGAGATGGGCTTCCCAGGCGGTTCAGTGGTAAAGAATCTGTCTGCCAATGTGGGAGATGCAGGTTCACGCTCTGCATGGGGAAGATCCCTTGGAGAAGAAAATGGCAACCCACTCCAGTATTCTTGCCTGGGAAATCCCATGGACAGAGGAGCCTGGAGGGCTACAGTCCATGGGCTCAAAAAGGAGTCAGACATGACTTAGCAACTAAACCCATCAACGCCATCAGAGGTGTAGGCATTCAAAGAAGCTAAAAGTTCAAAGCTAGTTTCAACCTTAGGAAGTTCTGCATAAGCAAGTAATATATAAATTCATTTTAAAAAGAAGAAAAAGGAAGAGACTGTATCAAATCTGTACCATATAGAGAACTAGAATGGTTTCTAACAACTTAACTAAATATAAGAATACCCAGACTAGAACATCTAGTCTACTAACTCCAAACAGTACAACACAGGAGGTCTATGAACTGCTATCTAAAATTCCTGAGGCCAGATGTGTTTCAGAATCTTCAAGATTTTAGAAAAGATATATGGCATATATGCAATATTATGTAACACCCATGAAGAGTATAATCAAATAGATGAGTACTTCTTTATCAAAATCTATGAGTACTCATATTAAGTAAGCTAAGAAAAAAACTATAAACTGCCTTACTAGAATTCAAGCCAGGTTTCCATTTTTATAGTATTTTGGATTTGGGAATTGTTGGCAAGGGATTACAGATCTGTATGTCTACATTATTATCTGTACTATAAGAGTTACACTATCTCCCTTTAAAGATATTCTAGAGAGTATACAAAAGTTAGACTACCACTTCGTGGAATTTGTCAAATTACGAAATCTCAAAGCTACAACAAAAACAATATATTTTGATAATTATTCTCACCGCTTTGATTAGCATATCTAAATCTCTAGATTCAAACTTGTCAGGATTCAGGTGGTTTAGATGATCAAATTGTTTTAGAAGAGCATGGTGGTCTATACCTGTATCTGAAAGAAAATGAGAAAACTGTAAACAATAAGTTACTAGAAGCTAGAATCATTAATTAATATAAATGATACATAAGAATAAAAATTCATATTTTATAAGAAAGCTCAACATTTTAGATTAAAGGTTAATTTTTTTAAAGAATACTGTACACATTATTATTCTAGGCAAAGATAATATCATTGAATCTGGAATGGAATACAATTTAATGTGTGCATTTTAATGTTATTTCAAGAAAGACTAGTTGACTATCAGTGTAACTTACAGTAAAAACTACTTTTTTCTTTTTATTTTTTTATTGAAGGATAATTGCTTTATAGAATTTTGTTGTTTTCTGTCAAACCTCAACATGAATCAGCCATTGGTATACATATATTCCCTCCCTTTTGAACCTCCCTGCCATCTCCCTCCCCATCCCACCCCTCTAGGTGGATACAGAGCCCCTGTTTGAGTTTCCTGAGCCATACAGCAAATTCCCGTTGGCTATCTATTTTACTTATGGTAATGTAAGTTTCCATGTTACTCTTTCCACACATCTCACCCTCTCCTCCCCTCTCCCCATGTCCCAAATATCCATCAACAGGTTCTGGTATATAAATTATGATAGATATATATATAATGGAAATATATGCAGCTGCTAAAAAAAAAAAAGATGGTCTCTGCATATTAATACAGAAAGCTCTCCAAAATATATTATTAAAGGAAAAATACACAGCACAAAATGTATATTGCATATATCTTTTGCATAAAAAGAGAGGAAAAATGAGAACTTTTATTTGTATTTGCTTATATATAAGTAAAGAAACTCAGGAAGGATGGTATTAGGGGGCAGTGGAAACTAATAATGTACAAAACTATCCAGGAACTTTCTTTTTTTTTTTTTTTTTTGAGCCCCTCACCCCCCAGGAACTTTCTTATACTCTCTTGTTTTAAACCATATGAATCTATTGCCTACTTTAAAAATTACACATACACCTCCCCCCAATCCCTGTGGCTCAGCTGGTAAAGAATCCACCCACAATGCAGGAGACCTGGGTTCAATCCCTGGGTTGGGAAGATCCCCTGGAGAAGGGAAAGGCTACCCACTCAAGTATTCTGGCCTGGAGAACTCCATGGCCTGTATAGTCCATGGGGTCACAAAGAGTCGGAAACGACTGAGCAACTTTCACTTTCAAATTAAGAAACATTAAGCTCTTCTTCAAATTATCAGAAATTTTAACTCATAAATTGTGAATCAAGGAGAAAATATTCATAACTTTTCTAAGGATGTAAGACAGTTTACTTTAGATAATTAAATCTAGCCCGTCTTGGAATAAAGAAAACATTGCAAAGATTAAGGAGATGCTGCGGCTGCTGCTGCTCCTAAGTTGCTTCAGTCGTGTCCAACTCTGTGCGACCCCATAGACGGCAGCCCACCAGGCTCCCCCGTCCCTGGGATTCTCCAGGCAAGAACACTGGAGTGGGTTGCCATTTCCTTCTCCAATGCGTGAAAGTGAAAAGTGAAAGTGAAGTCACTCAGTTGTGTCCGACTCCTAGTGACCCCATGGACCGCAGCCTACCAAACTCCTCCGACCATGGGATTTTCCAGGCAAGAGTACTGGAGTGGGTTGCCATTGCCTTCTCCGAGATTAAGGACGATGGAAGTTGTCTAAATGCAAAGAAATCTCAAACCACCTTAGGCCTGGCTTCAAGGACAGAATCGCCTTGTGTGTCTGACTACATGAAGTAGGATGGTATGAGTTAGTTTACCTCTCATTGATGTCCTTGGTTTCAGGATAATGAGTATTTGGTACTTGTTTTCTAAGTCTATTCACCAGCAGAGAGTTTACCCTCTACACTGAAGTGAAGTGAAGAAGTGAAGTGAAGTCGCTCAGTCATGTCCAACTCTTTGCGACCCCATGGACTGTAGCCTACCAGGCTCCTCTGTCCATAGGATTTTCCAGGCAAAAGTACTGGAGTGGGTTGCCATTTCCTTCCCCAGAGCATCCTCCCAACCCAGGCATCGAACCTGGGTCTCCTGCATTGTAGAAAGATGCTTTACCGTCTGAGCCACTAGGGGTCCCCAACCTCTAGGACCTAATGCCTAATGATCTGAGGTAGAATGAATGAATGAATGAAAGTCGCTCAGTTGTGTCTGACTCTGCAACCCCATGGACTATACAGCCCATGGAATTCTCTAGGCCAGAATACTGGAGTGGGTAGCCTTTTCCTTCTCCAGGGATCTAAGGTGGAGGCAATGTAATAATAATAGAAATATAGTATACATTAAATGTAAAGCACTTGATTCATCCTGAAACCATTCCCATCACCATCAGTTCATGGAAAAATTGTCTTCCACGAAACTGGTCCTTGGTACCAAAAAGTTTGGGGACCACTGCTCTACACAATTTCTCCAATATGATCCATTGACCAGAGGTACATGTTTAAAATGCATATTACTTATCCCCAGAAGCAGCATATATAGAGGTGAGATTCAGTAATTTGTATTTTTAAACTAGCTCCCCAGGTGATTTTTATGCAACTGAAGTTTAAAAACTGATATTCTGCCCTTAGTAAATATTCAGATATTTATTGATGACAATGAACCACCCAGATAACCAACCTATACAGGCATATTACAAGGATACAGGAGCCAACTTGAAGGGTATCTCACTTGCCAAATCTGGCCCCTGGGTTTTGATTCATAATTAGAAAGGCCATTCCAAGACAATAAAGGAATTCACTTATGTTGTCAACTTTGCTTTTATGGTTTTATTTTCTACACTGAAATCTTTGATTTATATAAGCACTTATCCTGATATATATGAGATATAAATCTAACTGTACCTTTTTCCAAATGGCTATCCAACTCTATTAAGACCACTTATTTTTTTAAATCTTTATCTAATAATGAGATACCACCTTTAATGCAAACTAAATTCCGTATGTATTTAATTTTATTTCTGGAATTCTTATTTTGTTTCACTGGTCCTCTACTTACATGACAAAATCATAGAGTTCTAATGTCTGGTGTTCAGTGATATATTTTGATATCTAATATATCAAGTCCTTCTTCTTTGTTCTTCCTAAGAGGCATATTGCTTTTCTTGCTTATTTCCCTTTTCATATGAATTTTAAAATTAACTTGGCCAGTACCAGGGGAAAAATGTACATCTTTTTTATTTGGATCATGTTAAATTTATAAATTAACCTAGGAAGAATTGACATGTTTATAATGCTGAGTTTTGTATCAGAAAAATGCTATGTCTTCCTTGTTTTTTCAAATCTACTTTTGTGTCCTTCAGGAACATTTTCAAGTTTTTATCTGTAAGTCTTTCACATCTCTTAACAGGTTTATTTTGGGTATTTTATTTTTGTTGGTATAGTGAATAGTCTTCTCTTCCATTACATCTCCTAACTGGCTGTTCTTTGCACATGTGAAAAAACACTGATTTCTATATATTGTTTGTGTGCATGCTAAGTTGTTTCAGTCAGATCTGACTCTTTGAGACCCTATGGACCATAGCCCACCAGGCTTCTCTGTTCATGGGATTCTCCAGGCAAGAATACTGGAGTGGATGCATGAGACAAGTGCTTGGGCCTGGTGCACTAGGAAGACCCAGAGGAATCGGGTGGAGAGGGAGGTGGGAGGGGGGGATCGGGATGGGGAATACATGTAAATCCATGGCTGATTCATGTCAATGTATGACCAAAACCACTACAATATTGTAAAGTAATTAGCCTCCAACTAATAAAAATAAATGAAAAAAAAAAAAAAGAATACTGGAGTGGGTTGCCATTCCCTCCTCCAGGGTATCTTCCCTAAAGATACCCTGGGATTAAATTCATGTCTCTTACATCTCCTGCATTGGCAGGAGGGTTCTTTACCACTAGCACCACCTGGGATGCCCTCTGTATATTGTTTACCTTACTGAATATTCCTGTTGTATATGCTAAGTTTTTCAGACAATTACATTGAGTTTTCCAAGCACCTATTATCTGCAAATAGAGATGATTTTATTGCCTACTTTCCATTTACTTCACCTCCAACTTTTTCATTTGTATAATTGCTTTGATTAATACCTCCAATACAATATTAATTAGTAGTGGTGACATAGTGAGCATCATTGTTTTGTTTCTAATTTTAGTTAAAATACATATTTGTGTTTCTCCAATAAGTATGTGTAGCTGAGCAGGACATATGTGATCATGTTACAGAAATATCTATTGATTACTATTTTATTACTTTTAAAAAATTAATTAGGTGTGTTAATTCCTGTCAAATGCCTTTTCTGAATATATGGAGGTGATCATATGAGCTTTCTTTGAGATATCTTCACATTTCAAAAACTCTGCTTCTTAGCTGTGTAATCTTCTCATAGTCTAAAATTAGAATATGGGAGGATAAATAGGCAGAGCCAGAGGAGTTTTAGAGCAGTGAAACTACTCTGTATGATACTGTAATGGTAGACACATGTCATTATAAATTTACCTGGACCCATAAACCAAGAGTGAAATATAAACTATGGATTTGGGGGTATCATGATATGTCAGTGTAGGTTCATCAGTTGTTGGGAGATGTTGGTATTGGGGTAAACTGTGAACATTTGGGGACAGGTCGTATATGGGAAATATCTGTACCTTCCCCCCAATCTTGCTATGAACCTTATATTGTACCAAAAATAAAAATCTTAATTTAAAAAAAAAAATTGAGGGGAATTCCCTAGTGGTCCAGTGTTTTAGAGTCCACACTTTCAATGCAGGGAGCCCAAGTTCGATCCTTGGTCAGGGAACTAGATCCCGCGTGCCACAGTGAAGTTCAAAGATACCCCCATGCCACAACTAAGACCAGGCACAGCCAAAGAAATGCATAAATAGATAAATATAATTTTTTTAAAAATACAAATTTGAAAGATTTATTCCAATTCATTATTTGTCCTTTGACTCTGCATGTTCTTTTGTTACCAAAAAATTTTTTCTTCCTGTATCTACACATATAATAATGTATAATATTAGATTTCCTAAAAAGTTAATCTTGCATTCCTAAAATAAATCCACTTGCTATGACAGAGTATTCTTTTAACATCCAATTATTTTGGTTTTGGCATCAATACACGATAAGAGTGTGGAAGTTTCCTTCTTCATTTGTGCTCTGGAATACTTTAAATAGCACTGACAATCTGCTCTCTAATGGTTTAGCAGAATTGCCTTTGGCATTGTCTGAACCTGGTGTTTTTGTGGAGCTAGCTCTGTCAATTTTTATATTTCATCTATGAAAATTGTTCTAATTAGTTTCTCTCCCCTACTTTCTTTTGGTCTTCCTTGATGTTATTTTCCCTCTTTAAAGCAATGGCTTAATTCATTACTTTTCAGTCTTCCTTTTTTGATATAATTATTTAAGCGCAATCATTCTGATTTTTGAATGACATTTTGAAAATTAAGAGAAGCCAAATCAACTCTAACATTAAGTTTTGACTAAAGGAACATGGTCTGTAAACTGACCTCAAAACCAAATATTGGAATTTTCAGACCTTTTCTTTAGCACTTACCTTGAAAAGAATCTAATTTAGCTTTAATCAGCATTCTTAACCTTGCCACTTCTTGCCTTTTCAGTTCATCAAGTTTTGTCCTCACATGGTGACTTACTAAATCCAGTTCTTTGCTTAGCCTCCCACTCTGTTAACAAAAATGAAAAATTAATGTTATCTATAATATTACATTTTTAGATAAGATACAATATATCTAAAATAGGGTTATGATAAAGTAGTGATAAATACTTTGAGATAAATTTGATATTAAAAACATTTCTTTCAGAAGAAATTCAGTTTGTAACTCTAAATAAAGACATCTAACAGCCATAATTAAAGCAAAAACAAGAAACTCAAAAAGTAACTTAAATTGTAAAATGGTGCAGCCACTTTGGAAAACAATTTGACAATTTCTCAAAAAGTTAAACACTGAGTTACCATATGATCCTGCAAATCCATTGCTAGATATATACCTAAAGAGTAGAAACATATGTTCACATAAAGTATTAAATATGAATGTTCACAGCAGCATTTTTCACACTAGCCAAAAAAGTAGAAATAACCCAAATGCCCATCAGCTGATGAATTGATAAAATATGGAATATACCAATATATGCTACAATATGCTGAACATTGAAACCACTATGCTAAGTCAAAGAAGCCAAGCACAAAGGGCCAAATTTTGTATAATTCTACTCATATGAAATGCACAGAATAGGCAAAACCACAGAGATAGAAAGTAGATTAATGTTGGCCAGGGGCTGAGGAGAGGAAAGGGAGATAGACTGCTTAATGGTTACAGGGTTTCATTTTAGAGGAAATAAAATTGTTCTAAAATTAGATAGTAGTGATGGTTATATAACTCTGTACATATATGAAAACCACTGCATTGTATACTTTAAAGGGGCAAATTTTATGGTATATTAATTATATTCTGATAAAGCTTTTTTAAGTAACACGGCTTCCTTAAGCTTTAGTCATTCCATATATAAAAAACTTATCAAAATTCATCTTTTTTAGGTTGTCTCCTTTGATTACTTAGATTATTCGAATAGATACATGCTTCAAATTTTAAGAAACGAAATAGTTGGTGGTTTACTTTCTCTTGTTTATAAATGCATTTGCAATCATAAACTGCAAGTCTAGCTAGCAATCAGGCACACAAACCCTTCAGGCTTGAGTCAAGGGGGCCTGCTGAGGAAGGGAAGGGAAAGAAACTCCACAAGGGACACCAAGAAAGAATGTTCAGAGTGGGGAAAGGAGAGCCAAGAGAATAGTCTGCTACAGAAGCAAAAAGAGCAGTATATTTCAAGGAGAGATGGTCACTATTATTGATAAAACAATAGTTCTCAAGCGGAAGCACCAACGTCACTTGGGAACACCAGATCCGCAGGCCCTAGACTTACTGAATCATAAAGTTGGGAGGTGGGGCCCAGAAATCCGTTTTAACAATTCAAAATTTTGAGAACCACTGAGATAAAATAAAGGAGTCCAGTAAGAAGAGGAATAGAATGTGCTCACTAGATCTGGCAATTAAGAAGTCATGACATCCTTCACAAAAGTACACTCGGGGAAGTGGCACAGGAAATGCCATGATCCTCCCAGTTAGCAATGTTTGGTAAGGGAAGAAATGTAGTGTGAGTCTCCTTTCAAAATGCTTAGCTGAAAAGGAAAGGACAACTTCTAACTTTTTCTCCAGTTTTTCCTGAGAAAAGAGGAACTGCCTAGCTGTTTGAAATGATTCTGTTGGGTTGGGTTTTGTTGTCTAGTTTTACTCATTTCTTTTTCATTAAATAACTGTTTAACTTACTCCATTTTTTTCTCCCCGCCTCCCCAGTCCAACCTCATAAAGAAAAGGAATTGACTGTGAAAGGAAGACAGTTATAAAAGTATTCCCATACCAAATAAGCCAAGCTAGCTGCCTTTTTTCCCCTGGTTATTTCTATATAGTAACTCCCATTATCCACATTTTTGTTGGCCCTCAAATAATGCTCTTAGTCCTAACTGAAGTATTGTAGATAAGAGACACTGAAAGGTCTCTATTAGATATCCTTCATCCCAGGAAATTAGTTCCATAGCTCAAATAAATTTTTCAAGGAAACACAAGATTATTCAGGGGATTGTGGGTATTATCTAAGTGAAATAAATCAGGCAGAGAAAGAAAAATGCTGCCTGACATATGTGGAATCTAAAAAAACAGAACAAACCAACTAAACCAAATGAAAAACAGACCCACACATGCAGAGAACAAATTGGTGGTTGCCAGAGTGGAGGGAGGTTGGGGAAGAAATGAAATGGGTGAAGGGGATCAAGAGGTACAAACTCCCAGATATAAAATAAATAAGCCATGGGGATGTAATACACTACATGGGGTGTGCAGTCAATAATATTGTATTAATTTTGTGAGGTGACAGATGGTTACTAGACCTGTATTTCCCAAAGTATACAAATGTCAAATCACTATGTCCTAAACATTAAACTAATATAATACCATATGTCAAATATATGTCAATTTTTTTTAAAAAAGGAAATTCTCAAATAAAATAAAATAAAGATAATTCAAGGGAATTATTGGCATAAGGCTGCTACCATTCTCCCAGAAAAGTTCACAGCTTCCAAGAGGAAAGCTGTGAACTAAAAGCTACACACAGGCTCTGATAGCAGCCACAACCTTACGCAGTCAGACTTTCAAAAGGGGCCCAGACCAGGGACAGAAACTAAAATAAGAAGGATGCTTGATCCAGAATGTTTCCTTCAAATGAAGTTCTCTAGTTCTGATTCTAGAAACAGCTGAGATAATTTTTTAGGAAAGTTAAAAACAGATAAGAATAATATAAGCAAACCAATAAAACTATCTTGAGAGATATAACTGAAAGTTTAAAATTAAATCATTGAATTTTTTTTTTTTTTTTTTTACTTCTGACTCTAAGATAAACCAAATTAAATGGATTCATTACCCTTCAAGGATGGGCTTCCCTGGTGGCTCAGATGGTAAAGAATCTCCCTCAAGGCAAGAGACCCGAGTTCAAGCCCTGGATCAGGAAGATCCCCTGGAGAAGGAAATGGCAACCCACTCCAGTATTCTTGCCTGGAGAATCCCATGGACAGAGGAGTCTGGTGGGCTACAGTCCAAGGGGTCACGAAGAGTCGGACACGACTGGGAGACTACACTTTCACTTTCACCCTTCAAGGATGGGCTTTAAAAGAATCTCTCATGTCAGATCTTGTTTTTGCAACCTCTTTTCTTTATTATGAGTACGAAGGAGAGGTCTAGGACTAAGATAATGTCTAATAAATGGGGTTCTTAGGACAGAGGCTAATTAAACCTCCCCTATTAAGATAAGATATGGGCCATTACATCCTCTGTTAATCTGGGTCTGATTAAACACCAGAACTAAACTAACTCTAAACCTTTGAATAGCTTCCTGCTGGCCTCCCATCATGTTTCAAGTCTCTTACCATGATGTACAAGACCCTCTATCATCTAGCCCATGATTCCTTCCAACCTCATCTTTAGGCCAATCATGGCCTCCACTTCCCAGGCTAGCTTCCAGAAACATTTGCTACTTCCAGGTTCCTATATATCTCCTGCACCTTGACCTGGGATGCCTCCCAGTCTTTCTCCTTTTCTCAGCCACATCTTTAAGCAATAGACATAATCTCTAGGAAGAAATATGACCCACCTTCCCCCACTGAATTAGGTGTCCAATCTTATATCTCCAAAATACATTATACACTTATCACATATTCATTGTAGTAATCTTTTTCTCGGTATTAGTCTCCCTTGAGGGTTCTTTAAGGGCTGCGAATGAGACTCATCTTTGTAATCCCAATACTTAGCTCAGTGTCTGGCATGCTTAAATATTTGTCAAACAATTATTTAATTACATTTACCTTTATTTCCTCTATGTCTGCTTTCTGGAGCTTTTCTCTGAAATGACTATCTGTTTCCAGCACATCAATCACTTGCTTGAGGTATTCATCATAATAAAGTCCAGTATCCTTCAAATTAAGAAACAAACAATAACTCTTCTGAAAGTTTTTCCTTCCCTGTATCTAAAGATCTCAATCCTAAAAAACAAACAAAAAAACAAATGTCTAGAAAAATGGTACTGAGACAAACCGACTTTGACAGTTTGGGCAAAGTTAAAAAACTGTATTTCTCAAATGAAGAACGTTGTATCAGAACCAATGTCATGTTTTACTCCTATGTAAAAGCCAATTTTCTCTATCACTTAGACAAAGTAGACTTAACCAATAATATTAAAATTATTGAGTTTACCCCATTGTTACCTGTCTCCTTCATTGTTATCTGTCTCTTCTCTGAATATAATACAATGTTTTCTTGGCTGGTTATCTCCATCTTGGAAATACATCATTTAATGTATTCTCTTATATACTATCTAATATACTAATTAGATATATATATATATAACATAACTACATTAAATAAATTTTGTCTAATATTAAACAACAACATTTACTTATTTATTATACATTTTACTACTTTTTGAAAAATAGTTCCTAAATTTCCAATTTTATAAATAACAAATCTTTGCAATATTTTAGCTAAAATTCTTCCCACCAGGTTATCTTTGTCATTTCACTTACTGGTGGTTCTATCTTTGCACTGTCCACAGGCTGAGCAGATTTTACTTTTGTCTTGTCTATGTCTATAGGCACAGCTTCAAGAGTAGTAAGTGAGCACGTAAACAAGAGAAAACAACATTGTGGAAGGATGGTCCTCCACTTCATCTGAAATAAAGGCAAAATCATATTAAGGTTCTGAAAAAACATTTTCAAACTATATATATATATATACCACATTACCACATTAGTACCACATTAATAATACCACAATTAATAATATAATATATTTGATTTTAGGGAGCTTAATTCTAGGAATTCCAGAATTCTAGGAAAGGGGTTAAGAATAGATTATAACATCAAAAATAATGCTTAAAATAGATCACTAAAGAAAATCAGGAAAGAAATGCTTTTCAGCTAAAATTAAAAAAACAAGTAAACAAAATTTTAAAGTTTAAACTGCTTATATAAGAAAACATTTGGTTAATTTAAAAAGCTTCAAATAAAGGTGGTAATGAGGGACTCAATTTTTTAAAAAATAAATAGCCCAAGTTTAAGAAAGGGAGAAGGGAAGACTATATATATATATATTTTCTCAATTAAAATACTAAAGAGCCAAAATTACTTCTGGATATGATATTTAAATTAGCTTTGATCTAATTTTGAAAGTAATTTGCTCTATGAACATAAATTGATTTAAAAAGACAAATAACTGGCTGAAAATATTCTCTTAACCTTACCAGACATTATTTTATCATAGCCAATGTTATTCATTGTCCAGTTGTTAAATCATGTCTGATTTTTTGTGACCACATGGACTGCAGCGTGCCAGGCTTCCCTGTCCTTCACTATCTCCTGGAGTTTGATCAAACTCATGTCCATTAAGTCAGTGATGCCATCCAACCATCTCATCCTCTGTTGCCCTCTTCTCTTCCCATATATGACAAAGTTCTTTTTGGTCAAGAATTTTTCAAATAAATAGGTCAATAAAATATCAAGCAGGATGTAACAGGGCTGAAGCAAAAGAGTAACAACTAGTGCTGGTCCCAGAATATTATTCAAATCTTGGACATCCCTGGTGTTCCAGTGGTTAAGAATCCATCTTGCAAGGCAGAGGATATCAGTTCAATCCCTGGTCCAGGGAGATCCCACATGCCACTGAGCAACTAAGCCTATGTGCCACAACTACTGAGCCCATGTGCTGCAACTACTGAAGCCTGTATGCCTAGAGCCTGTGCCCTGCAGCAAGACAGCCACAACAGTGAGAAGTCCAAGCACCACAGCTAGAGAGTAAGCCCTGCTCTCCAGCTAGAGAAAGCCTGCTCACAGCAACCAAGGGCCAGTGCAGCCCAAAATAAATAAATAAATTTTTTAAAAAAATATTGTTCAAATCTTGCTTATTAATTTTCTACTTCATAAGGATATTTGTAGCTCCAGAGGATCTACTACCAGAATTAGAATGAATGAAAAGCTCATACTTAATTTATTTGATACACATAGACTGATAATAGGATCCAAGTCAAAAATAATGGTCTGACCGTCAATCTGGAATATGCATTATTTAATTCAGAGAATTCCAAACTTAGCTGGCCATGGACTTTTTTTTAAGTAACACGTCTTTATCCACAGAACCCAGTCTGGAAGAATACACTGCCTCATTTTCACCACAACCCTAGGTAGTATATAGCAGTGACTCATTTTACAGATGAAGAAATTTTAATGGAAATAATTCACTCACACAGCATTGTCTTGAATTAACAAAATCACTAGAATTCACATTTTAGTGCTATTTCTAGTATATCAAAATTTTTAGCATCATTATTGAGATACAATTCACTTGCCATAAAATTCTTCCATCTAAGGTACAGGATTTGTCTATTCTATAAAGATGTTACTCAAAGTCTAGTTCTCAAACTTAAAGGATAAAATCATCTGGGAGCTTGTTGGAAATGCAGATTCTCAGGTTGCACCAAAGACTTCTGGAGTCAGAATCTCTGGGGTGGGACCCTGGAATCTGTTTTAACAAACACTCCAAGTGATCCCTACATATGGATACTCAAGTCCAAGACTCACTCTTCTCTAGGACACTAGTCCTTCAACACGACTGTTGTGAGTAAATGTTACTTATAATGAAATTTTGGGAGATACTGGCTCAATGAAGTTAAATATGTTCCCATCTTCATAAGACTTTTAGAACTTGAGACGGGCTACTCAGTGTTAGGAATCTCTAACAGAAGGATGATTTGTCTTCCCACAGAATCTTTTCCCGGCCATGAATCACCTACTCTTCTCACAACGATTTTTTATGATAACAAAGGTTTATTTCTCATTTCATGCTTCATGCCCACTATAGGTATATGCTTTGCTTCTGTTCTTTTGAGATATAATTTACATGCTATAAAACTTACGCTTTTCAATCACACAATTCAGTGGTTTTTAGTACATTCACAAGGCTGTGTGATTATCAACATTATCCAATTTTAGAACATTTTCATCACACCAAAAAAGAAACCACATACCTATTAGCAGTCACTCCCCATTTCTCCTATTCTCTCAGTCTGTGGCAACCATAAATCTGCTTTCAGTCTATATAGATTTGCCTACTCTGGACATTTTATATAAACGGAATCGTATAACATATGGTCTTTTTTATATCTGGCTTTTTTCATATAGCCTTATGCTTTCAAGGTACAACCATGTTGTAACATGAATCAGCAATTCATTCTTTTTTTTTTACAGCTGAATAGATATTCTACTGTATGGATATTCTACATTTTGTTTATCAGTTCATCAGTTGATGAAAATTTGGGTTATTTATGCTTTCTTTTTTTATTAAAGATTACAATAAATGGTCTCCTTTTTTGTTGTTGCTTTAAATTTTTATTTATTTATTGGTCACACTCAGTCTTTGTTGCTGTGAGCGGGCTTTCTCTAGTTGCAGGGGGCGGGGGCTACTCTTCATTGCAGTGCTCGGGCTTCTCATTATGGTGGCTTCCCTTGCTGCGGACACAGGTTCTAGGCTCCAGGGCTCAGTAGTTGCGGCTCTTAGGCCCTAAAGCATGGGCTTAGTAGTTGTGGCACACAGGTTTAGTTGCTTCACAGCATGTGGAATCTTCCCAGACCAGGAATCGAGCTTGTGTTTCCTGTACTGGCAGGCAGATTCTTGGCTACTGCACCACCAGGGAAGTCCTATTTCTACTTTTTTTGGTTAGTATGAATAATACTACTATGGATATTTATGTTCCAGTTACTGTGTTTAACACAACAACTTGAATACTTTTTGTTGTGTATCTAGGAGGAGAATTGCTAGATCAATTCTGTAACTCCATTTATAATTTCTTGAGGAACTGCCAAACTGTTTTCCATGGCAGCTATATCTTTTCCCATACCACCAGCACTATATAAGGGCCCTAATTTCTGCATCCTCGCTAACACATACTATTTATTGTCTATCTTTTATTATAGCTAACCTACTGGGTGTGAAGCAGTATCTTATTGTGAGTTTGATTTGCGTTTTATTGGCTACTGATGTTGACCATGTTTTCAAGTATTTATTAGCAATACATTTTACCTTTTAAAAAATTTAAAAAGTGTGAGTTAGTTTTTTTTTAATTCTGAATTGAAATTTTTGTTTACCTTTGCCAAGTCCCCTATGCCACTGTAAACAGGCTGACCAAATGACTATTAGACAACACTAGAGTTTTAAGTGTAATCACGACTGAAAAGCCCAAGTTATGACTTAACTGCTCAAGTCAATTTTGATGTCTTCTACATATACTTCTGGGGCTTAATTGAGTCTCAATGGCCCCTAACATAGTACACATATAGTTAGAAAATGAATAATTGCTAAAATGATTTGGGCATGCATGCTAAGTTGCTTCAGTCACGTCCAACTCTTTATGACCCTATGGACTGTAGCCCACGAGGCTCCTCTGTCCATGGGATTCTCCAGGCAAGAATACAAAGCAGGCTGGGTACAGACTCCCCCAGTCCCAGGGAAGGTGGGGTCCTGCCCCTAGGATGCTGCAGCAGAGAGGGGGGGCCCGTGTTGACTGTCAGGTGTAGGGGCCACCTTCTCCACCTGTTCTGTCAGGGAGGAGGTAGCCATTATTTGTCCCAGCCTGGGGCTCCCCTCTGGTTTCCTATTTGCAGTTACTTGAATAAAAAAATATCCTTTTCTGGAAAAAAAAAAAAAAGAATACTGGAGTAGGTTGCCATGTCCTCCTCCAGGGGCTCTTCCCAACCCAGGGACAGAACCTGCAGCTCCTGCACTGCAGCCAAATCCTTTACCACTAAGCCACCAGGGAAGCTAAAAATGATTTGAATAGTCTCTACAATGTGCATGTGGAAAGTCAGCTCAGTGTTATACCTCCATAACTTCATTTTGCAAGCCCCACCAGGAACTGTGACTACTATCACTTGATACAGTCAATCCGGAGTTTAAAAGACCCTTTCACACAGACTCCTTCCTCCACCCTGGGTTCATCTCCAATGTTCCTCAGGCTCTCCTTTTCCTACCATACAACACATGCATTAATAAACAGTTCTGCTTAGCAACTGGAAGCTATGTTGTATGCTGTTAAATATGCCCTTTTTAATAGTGTCCACCTTTACTTCAATACACAATAGAAGCCTGAGAGTAATAAAAATAAACCTTAGTTAAATACAGTCTTGGAAGTGGAATCCCTTCACCAATTTGTCATTTCTACTCTCTCATTCTTCTTTCAAGTATATCATAAAATGAAGAGAGTCACGGAGGAACGTGTTTGTATATATGAAAATGTCTGTGTGCACGTGTCCTGATAGCATCTCAAAGTGACAAAAAGTGTCTGAGAATCTGCTCTAAAATAGTGGATGAGTTTATGGTACATAAACATTTAACTGAGTTCTAGGCTCATTATAAACAACAACAGAAACCATCTATTGAGTGTCTACTACGTACTTCCCTCGTGACTCAGCTGGTAAAGAGTCCTCCTGCAAAGCGGGAGACCTGGGTTTGATCCCTGGGTTGGGAAGATCCCCTGGAGAAGGGAATGGATACCCACTTCAGTATTCTGGCATGGAGAATTCCATGGACTGTATAGTCCATGGGGTCGCAAAGAGCCGGACACGACTGAGCGACTTTCACCACCCCCCACACACACACACACACTACGTACTAATCAGTATGCTAAATTTTTTTATTACATTAATTTAATTCTTACAATGGCCCTGTGAAATAAACACTATTATTCCCATTTTAAAGTACAGGAATCTGAAACATATCAGTTAAAAATTTTGAACTGGATCACATGGCAGTAAGTGGTAGATCCAGAGTGTGGACCTGGGAGTGACTGAAAGCCTGTCTGCTTTTAAGCAGTGATTCTCAAAGCATGGTGGTCCCTGAGCCAGCAGCACCAGCACCACTTGGGAATTTGTTAGAAATGATCAGGGCTTATTCCAGATCATCTAAATCAGAGAATCTTTGAGGGAGGTGGGGGGGTGAGGGATGCAAAGTCTATTTTAACAAGTGGTTAAAATACAGGTGGTTCCAAAGTAGCTAACATTTGAAAACATACTGCTTCCCTTAGCTCTGTTATTCATAAACCTCCTCTGCAATGAGAGACAAAGAGAATGCTTATCTGAAAAGTAAATTTGGATCCTCAAGGAAAAGAAAAATGGATGATACTACCATGTGTAAAATAGCTAGTGGGAAGATGCTCTCTAGTACAGGGATTTAGCGCGGTGCTCTGTGATGATCTAGAGGGATGAGACGGGGGAGGTGGGAGGCTCAAGGGGAAGGGAATGCATGCATGATAAGTTACTTCAGTCTCTTTGCAACCCCATGGACTGCAGCCTGCCAGTCTCCTCTGTCCATGGAATTTTCCAGGCAAGAATACTGGAGTGGGTTGCCATTTCCTTCTCCAGGGGATCTTCATGACCCAGGGATCAGACCCCACATCTCTTAAGTCTCCTGCATTGGCAGACATGTTCTTTACCACTAGCGGGAAGTAGAAGGCTCAAAGGGGAGGGGATATATGTATACATATAACTGATCCACTTTGTAGTACAGCAGAAACTAACACAATATTGTAAAGCAGTTAAACTCTAATTTTTTTTAAAAGGTGTTATACCTAAGAAGAGTAAGGCAAATTAAATTTAGGTGTATACACTATCCACTTGCTATAAGACCTCAGTATTATTTATGCTCTTAGATTCTATTAGTAGTTAATTCCACTGAATAAAGTGTAGATCTTTTCTGCTACATTATTAGAAATACTAATAAAATTGCTTGTATTCACAACAATTTTAAGAAATGATTAAGCTATATGATTTATAAACGCCTTTAAACCAAACACTGCTTATTCAATCAGCTGAAAACTGCCTTGGTATATCAAATAGAAAATTTAGGTGGTGGGATACAAAGAACACAAAAATCAACTACCAATAAAATTTCCTGTCTAGATATAGTAAAAAGGAAGTAAAGCCAGGAACGTCTCACACTTTGGATACAGAGTGTGAGACACTGTACACTTTTTAAAGAGTGAATTTTAAGATATGTGAATCATACTTCAACTTTTTTTAAAGTAATGAAAAATAGAGAAAAAAACCTGAGCTTGTAAAAGAAATGTGAACATTAAAAAAGGAACAATTACAATTTGCAAACATAATTTACTATAAAAGTATGGAAGGACTGATGCTGAAGCTGAAACTCCAGTACTTTGGCCACCTCATGCAAAGAGTTGACTCATTAGAAAAGACCCTGATGCTGGGACGGATTGGGGGCAGAAGAGGAAGGAGACAACAAAGGATGAGACGGCTGGATGGCATCACCAACTCAATGGGCATGAGTTTGAGTAAACTCCTGGAGTTGGTGAGGGACAGGGAGGCCTGGAGTGCTGCAATTCATGAGGTCGCAAAGAGTCAGACACGACTGAGCGACTGAACTGAACTGATGTAAGTTTTAAAATTAGCTAAGCTCTATAACTTTTCATAATTATCCAGTTTTTACATTCTTAATCATTTTTGTCTAGATAAAATGACTATTATCATACTAGAAAAGTGAAAATCTTGCACTTTAATTTTGGATTTATCTGTTTTTCCTTATAATTCTGGCCATTTTCCTTTAAATATTTTGAGGCTATGTTTTTAAATGTACACAAACAAGATTTTCTAGGTTTCTGGTAGATTTAATCTTTTTCACATTTGAGTGACCTTTATATCCCAATTTGCCTTAAGGTCTATTTTGATAGTTTTTAAACCAGTTTTTTTTTTTTTATTAGTGTGTAGATACACATACACACCCACACACACATTCTCACACACTTTCTTAAAATTCAGCATACCAGTCTTTCCAACTAGAGTATTTTCTCTGTTTATATTTAATCAAATTACTGACAATGTACTTAATTCCTCAGTTTAACATCTCAGAAATCAGAGTGTTTTTTAGTTAATAGAACATTAAAAAGTGGTTGATTAAGTGGCAATAGCAACATAATCTTTACTGTCAACACACACATGAACTTTATTATAGCTATTCCTACTGCTATTACTTTAGACTGAGTTTTTGCATTTTTGGTCTCTCACAAACTGAATTTAATTGCCATTTAATACATCTTCAAAAGGATTAAATTATGATTTGGCATTAAAATGAAAGGCTATTTGGGGGAGTTCCCTGGTGGCCTGGTTTGACCAGTCAATCCTAAAAGAAATCAATCCTGAATATTCTTTGGAAGCACTGATGCTAAAGCTAAAACTCCAATTCTTTGGTCACTTGATGCAAAGAGTCAACTCATGGGAAAAGACCCTGACGCTGTGAAAGATTGAAGGCAGGAGAAGAAAGGGATGACAGAGGATGAGACGGTTGGATGGCATCACCAATTCAATGGACATGAGTTTGAGCAAAATCTGAGAGATAGTGAAGGACAAGGAAGCCTGGTGTGCTGCAGACCATGCCTTCACAAAGAGGACATGACTAAGCAACTGAACAAGAACAACAACAACAACTGGTGGCCTAGTGGTTAGGATTCTGGGCTTTCACTGCCCAGGGTCAATCCCTGTTCAGGAAACAAGATGCTACAAGCCTTCTGGCCCAAAAAAAAAAAAAAAGAAAAATTTATTTTGTAAACATAGAAATGAAGTAGTTGATATTAGTAAAGCAAATATTTGATGTCAAAGGAATAATAGTAACTTTACATTTTCTTGTAAAGGAACATCTAAGAGTTTCACCTGACTACAGACAGGAAGATATCTACAAATAGACAAAATTACCTTACATTTTGAGATAGAACAAGATTATTTTTAAGCATTCAAACAACGCAAATGAAGGCAGCAGAAACTATGTCTCCAATAAAAAAAATTATATAGAATATAAGACTGATTTGATGGATTCATGAATCATTAAGGCAAATGTCAATTTGTCAGAGACTTCCAACCACCACTGAACAGAAGCCACATAACTTCCAAGTAATTTTGAGGAAAAAACAAAGATGAATTTAGTCAATAGGAAATGCTGAAAAAACCCTGATGCTCTTTTTAGCCCTCAAAATGATACAGTAATGCTAAAGAGTTAGAGACTGATACTCCAAGAATGAGTTACACAAGAAATAGCATATTACTGAACACTAGCATAGGCATCTATGGCCAAAAGTTCTTGCCATATTAAATTCTAAACTACAAAAGAATTTCCCAAAAATGCTACTGTTACATGTAAAAGAGGGATTATGGCTAAGTTAAAGGAAGGTTAACTAAAGCTGGCTTGAATGTCCAAGAGCCTTTAGTAGCCTTCCAAGTGTGTGAGTTTAGTTCTTGATGCATTCTGAGGTTGCATACCTGAATATTTGAAGAATAGGTTACCTGAAAGGCATCCCAACTGGATGCTATTTCTGATGCTATGTCTAGACAAACTGTAACCCCTCAGTGGTAAATAAACCACTGATGGAGGGACTGGGGAAAGAAGATGAATCTGACAACTTCCCATCATCATCTTTTGAAAAGCACCAGCATCAAAGCTTGTAAGATGATGATCATCTTCAGGAATGCACTGGAATCAAAGCTTGCAAAATGAAGGTCAGAGGCTTGGAAGAAAATTCCAGGCAAATGGTTTTAAAGAAACTCCCAGAATTAAATCACATCACTCTCCACAGTAGAGAGGAAAATGTCATGTGGGAAAACACAAACATTCACAATTCTGAATCAAGGAAGCATTTCAGAAGACTTAGGTTATGAATGTGAGTCTTAGAAATACCTTAACTGATTTATTTAGCTTCTTTAAATTTCTTAATGTATCTGCAAATGCGATGTAAGAAAAACCTGTATGTTTAAATATATCTTAAAAAGCACTTTCAGTAAACACAGAATGATATTCTAAGTGATAAAGAACTCAGTTTTATGGGCAATATGTATTCTATATGGTATAAAATGGTGTGTCTTAATATCAGTGTGTTAGGGGAAGCACAGTGACTGAAACCACCCACCCTGGCCAGGCACCATAGTAACCATTTGCATGAGCTGTTTTAGGACAGGAGGTCCTAGTAACAAACACAGAACTAATAAGCCACCACCAATCAGAAGAGTTCGGGAAAGGTCAAAAGGAGAAACACGTGTCAGACCACCTCCCAGAATCCTTCCTGCTGGCATCCATCTTGGCTAAGCAATGCACGTGTCACCAAGGACTCTCAGTCAGAATGACTGGCCAAAGAAAACCCGGAAACTAACCCCATCACCATAAAACCCAAGACTGAGAGCCACGTGGCAGAGCACTTCTCCTGGGTTCCCTTACCCTACTGCTCTCCCCTTGGGCTCCCTTTCCAATAAAACCTCTTACTTTGTCAGCTCATGTGTCTCCTCCGGCAATTCATTGCCAAGTGCTAGATAAGAGCCCACTTTTGGGCCCTGGAAGAGATGGAGTCTCCTTCCTGCAACAAATGGAGTCTTCAGTTCAGTTCGGTTCAGTCGCTCAGTCGTGTCTGACTCTCTGCGACCCCATGAATGGAGTCTTAGAGTCAATGAAACACCACCTTTTGGGGGGCTTTCTATGTACCCTGCCTCTTTACTATTTATCTCCTCTCCTTTCTTGCCTGTGTCTAAATTTTGTTTTTGATTGATGAAGAATTTTTTAAATATACTTTTCCCTTCTATTAATTTTGAATCTCTTAGTGTTTATTTTTATAAATAATTAGGACAATTAACTTACTGCAGCCTAAAGCTAATTAAAACATTTACTCCTTAATAAGGCCTCAATAAAAGTTAACTGCTATCATAACAAAAGAAATGTACATTTTTCTAGCTCATTAGGTATAAAAGTAATGTTGTAAAAATCTCTTTAAATGCCAAGATAATGTCAAATGTGTCAGAGACAAGTTTCCAGATTTTCATGAATCCAGTAATATACGAATGGCCATACAAAAGGAGAGATGAGTGATAAAGAGAGGCAATGCAGAAAAAGGGAAACTAATTTATTGATACTTTTCTTCCACTCTCAGATCAGTAAGAATGGTCTTCTCCTTTCTTTTATCAACCTCTTTGTCCATAAGAACAGAGACCTAAAAAGAAAGTCCTGGGCCAAAGGAGGTTGACACACTAAACTGATCCAAACCAGGATAGGCTGAATTATCACTCTCAAGTAGGATAATGTGAAATTCTAAATCAGGCAGTGATCCCAAGACAGCATGGAACGCACTGATCCCAAAGGCATTGGTGCCTTAAGCAAAAGCACAAAATAAACAGAGTTCTTAAGCCTCTCCTAACATTCAGTAGATACAAAATAATTTCCCTCAATTTCCAATTCCTGAAAATAAGCTTCTCTCTCCTGTCCTGTCTCCACCAAAACAAAATTCCCATTCATACACAGAAGCACATTTCTCAACTACTGATTCTTACCAGTAATTATCTGGATTAAGTCTACCTGGGGTGCGTGTGGATGGGTGGGAGTGGGTGTGAGTGGGTAGGGGTGTGTGTATGTGTGTGTGTGTGTCTGTATGTGTGTGTTTCCTGTTTTGCTTATAGGGACAAATATCCTCGAAGTGGTTAACAAGAATGGTCGTGGGTAAGAAGGGTGAAGAATACAGAAAACTGAAACTAGTTTGTCTCGCTTTCCTTTCAACAATCTCTCTTCCTTCCTCATCTACTGTTTTCTTCCTCTAACCTTCTTGTTTTACTCCCATTGCTTTTAAATTTAAGACTGAATTGAAGTATGTTTTCTTTACTCTGTTATCTGTTATTTATTAATTTAACAAACACTAAGTACCCACTATATTCCAGATATCATGCTGGATACAAAGGTAAGTGAGATAGACATGGTCTCTGTCTTCACAGGGTTTTCAATCCAATGTGGAAGGCAGCCTATTAAGTAAACAATTGCGATTTGAAAAAAGCTGCTTACAGAACAACATATAACATTATTCTTTCTATTAATTGAAAAAAATTTAAGGCATTAAAATTGTATTCAGCAAATAAGATATTCTCAGTCAGATGACTTACAATGCTAAATGCTCCTTATATTCTTTCTAATATCCCTAAATGATGAACTGAATCTTTAAGTTCTTCCCTCATCCAATTTCCATTCCCTAAATTTCAGTTTCCTTTTCTCAAAATTTTATTTCAATTCACTTTCTTTACAAATAAAATGGCAATTGAATCATTTCATGTGACAAGTATAGGGTATATTTACATAGTATTTATCCATAAACTTCTAGAAGGAAATAAAATATTGGTATACCTAAGTAAGTTAGGCAAGGGAGAGTAGTTAAGTAAAAGGAAATTTCAAGACAGTTAACAGTTGAGTGGTTAAAAAAAAAAACCACAACAATATCTTTTAACCAACAAAGGCAACAATGTTCCTTGCATGACAACATTGAACTTAAAAGTATCTTAAGGTGGATAACAACTTTCAACATAAATTTACTTCCTGATGATTTATTATGTGATACTCTTTGGATCACTTATCTCTGTCTTTTTAGTACTTTGCATAAAGCAAGTGGCTCAATAAATGTTAGCTATATAACAAACATATACTATTGAATATTTATGGGTAATTTTTTTTTTAATAACCAGAACAAATACCCAATTAAGACAGAAACCTTCTGCAATGAATCCTGGGATAAACATAAAAAAAGAAAAACAATTTGTTAGATGAAAGTTATTTCCTTCTGGAGATAATGACCAGACTTAAAACTCTGACATGACAAATTACTGAAGCTTCTTTGAGTGCTTATCACAGCACACAGATCTCAGGGATGAAAGAGAAAAAGATTCATATTGTGCAAACACTTCTATTTGCCAGTCAATATCCAAATCTTCCCTTCCTCTGCAATAACAAAAGCCCAATTTTATTCAAGGCAACCATGCATTCAGTTACATTTCCCTGCTTCCCTGGTTCAGGACAATCTTTTGGTTATTATATAACCAAAGGATAATTCCTTTGGTTCAGAATAATCTCCTTAAAGGGAGAGGTTGCATCCTTCTTGGCCTTTGCCTTGCTACCTGGAACTTTGCTTTGATGGATACAGCTCTGGCAGCTATTTTGGACTATGAGGACCAGGGCCACATTTTAGGGATAACAGATGAAAGAACTGGAAAAAGTTTAGGTCCCTGGCAACTTTATGAAGCTACTATCCTAGATTGCCTACTTTAAGAATTACTTTACACGAGGAAATAAATATTTTATGTTTAAGCCACCACTAAGTCTGTTTTCAGTTTTGCTTTCTGAACTGATCGTGCAAGTGTGCTAAGTTGCTTCAGTCGTGTCTGACTCGTTGCAACCCTATGGACTGTAGCCTAGCAGGCTCCTCTGTCCATGGGATTTTCCAGGCAAGAATACTGGAGTGGGTGGCCACGCCCTCCTCCAGGGGATCTTCCCGACCCAGAGATCAAACCCATGTCTCTTACATCTTCTGCCTTGGCAGGAGGGTTCTTTACCACTGAGCCACCTGGGAAGCCCTCTTAACTGATCACTTACCTTCAAACAGGTTAAGAATTTCTATCTCCTTTTTACAGATGAGGCAACTGAGATCCAGAGAGGTAAGGTGACTTGCACAATATCAAATTAGTGAAGAGGTGGGTCTGGCTCCTGTCTCAATGCTTTTTCAGTAAGAACTGACTCTTCACAGGTTCTGAATATTAAAAAATAAATAAAAATAAACATGAACATAAATTTAGGCTTATTAGTGGTAGTGGCACATTATAGTGTATATATTTGTCAAATTCTGTAAAAATAAAAGGTGCCAAAATTTCTATACGGTGGAAGGAGTCTATATCATATCCCAGTGGGGAAGGAAAAGAAATATATTATCTAAATAGAATCAAAGACCAAAATAAGCAAAGATATTTATTTACATGCCAAGATTTTACCATATTGCTCTTCTTTGAAATAGTTAAGAAAAGTTCAAACTAAAAGCTTATTTTGCCTCTTCAGTGAGACTTCAATATACAGTCTAAGTTTCCCCATTCAATCCTTAACTGGATTTTTTCTTAAAATCTTTACCTAGAATCCTTTTTTACTGTTATTACCACTTTTAAAAATTAAGCTTGGCTCACGCCTAAAACACAGAGATCAGTAATAAAGCACAACATCTCAAGTTCTTTTTTGAAACCCACCACCCAACTGTAAAACATAAGGCAGTTATATTGCAAACTCACCAGTGAATATAATCAATTATTTCAAGGCAGTATATAAAGAAAATAAAGAAATAAAATATCTTCAAATTTTAAGAACACATATTTATTTCTTTTCATGGTACTATAGTTAACAAAAAATTATCTAAGCAGGAGAGTGATCATATGCAAGTTATGTTGGAAAGGCACATGACTTTTATTAGCATGGTCAAAAATAAACTGCAGATTGAATCCTAACCACTCCCATTTACTGCCAAGCTACTTGACTCTCTGAGTCTCGATTTTCCTATCCATAAATCAAACTAATACTTCTTCATAAGTTTTTGACTGGATGAAAATAAGAATGAATACAATGGAACTAGCACAGTACATGGCAACAGTAAATGCTTCATAAATAGTAATGCCCTTCCTATCTTGAAAATTTAATATCTATATATTTAAATAATAAAAATCTGTGTTGTAAGCACCCAAAGTCATTGAACTTAAAAAGCAATAAGCCAGTTTGACATACAACCTTAAAATGTCTTTTTTTTTTTTTGAAAGGCCACATTAGAGCTCTTTCTAGAGCATTGCCACAGCCAAAGTATTGGTGCAGGTCAGTGAAAAAAATACAACCCACAAAAGAAGAATACAATCTCTTCCTCCCTGACATTAAAATAAAGCTTCTGAAAGAGACCCAGGTTTCTTCCTTCAAGTCAGGAAGCTTGGGTTGTTTCATCCTACTGTCAGTGTCAGAATTCTGACGGAGAAAAGGAGTGGGGTGGAGAAAAATAGATGGCTTCTAAATTTCTCCATGGCAGCAGTGAAAAGGGCAAAAGGCAACCCACTGCTCAACTCCATTTTTCCATTTGAAAGTGAGTCAATAGGAAAGTGAGATTTAAAATAAAATATCAGATGTATGACCAGCTGAGCTGTATTCTAACCCTTCCCTGTATCAAGATATCAGTATAGATCCTAGTGTCTTTGATGCTCATATCTGTAGAAAAGGACACCAATCAAGAAAACCAGTACTTTGCCTTTTTCCCAATCTTAACAGATGGCTATAGTATTAATTTTTTTTAAATCAACTCTTTTTAAAAACTGAAGTATAACTAATTTACAATGTTGTGTTACTTTCAGGTACACAACAAAGTGATTCAGGTGTATATATATATTCTTTTCAGATTATTTTACATTATAGGTTATTAAGATATTGAATATAGTTCCCTGTGATATTCAGCAGGTCCCTGCTGCTTATCTGTTTTATAATTGATAATGTGTGTATATTAATCTCAAACTCCTAATTTATCTCTCCCCAGTCCCTACAGCATGCTTGATAATGAGTTTCTGAAAAGCAAGTACTGTTGCTCACATGTATATTCAATAAACATAAAAGCAACAGCAAAATTTTTTAATTTATTAAAATTACAATGTCTTCATTATTTACACATACTGTACTTCAGAGCCTCTTGAAAGTGAAAGAGGAGAGTGAAAAAGTTGGCTTAAAGCTCAACATTCAGAAAACAAAGATCATGACATCCAGTCCCATCACTTCATGGCAAATAGATGGAGAAACAGTGGAAACAGTGACAGACTTTATTTTGGGGAGCTCCAAAATCACTGCAGATGGTGACTGCAGCCATGAAATTAAGATGCTTACTCTATGGAAGAAAAGTTATGACCAACCTAAACAGCATATTAAAAAGCAGAGACATTACTTTGCCAACAAAGGTCTGTCTCGCCAAGGCTATGGTTTTTACAGTAGTCGTGTATGGATGTGAGAGTTGGACTATAAAGAAAGCTGAGCACCGAAGAATTAATGCTTTTCAACTGTGGTGTTGGAGAAGACTCTTGAGAGTCCCTTGGACTGCAAGGAGATGCAACCAGTCCATCCTAAAGGAGATCAGTCCTGAGTGATCATTGGAAGGACTGATGCTGAAGCTGAAACTCCAATACTTTGGCCACCTGATGCGAAGAGCTGACTCATTTGAAAAGACCCTGATGCTGGGAAAGATTGAAGGCGGGAGGAGAAGGGGACGACAGAGGATGAGATGGTTGGATGGCATCACTGACTCAATGGACATGAGTTTGAGTAAACTCCAGGAGTTGGTGATGGACAGGGAGGCCTGGCGTGCTACAGTCCACGGGGTGGCAGAGTCAGACATGACTGAGCGACTGAACTGTACTTCAGATAACTAAAATACAGTATGTCAAAAAGTTCTGCCAAAAAATAAAAGAAATGCAGCTGCTATTTAATTTTTCATTAGGTTGCTTTAGATTTTTAAAATCAGAACATGCTGGAATCAGAAATGATCTTAGAAGTGGTTCAGTTCAGATCCTACTTTTATAAAAGGTTTAAGGCACAGGGAAGTTAACTGACTTGGCCAAGATCACATGGCAGAGCCAGGATTGGAATCTGGCCTTTAGAATTAATTCTAATGAAATATAGTTTTTACCAGATTGTGGAGGTTTTAGAAAATTTAGATTAGTCATTCAAGTTGTCAAGGTTTTTCCTTGAATAAATTATTTGAAATTGTTAGAAACCTGTTTTTTAAAGTCTATAAACTAACTGCATGTATTAAGCATAAGAATAACAATTTCCCCATTTTAGACCTTCAATTATTTTTAAAAAGTTAACCATCTATCATGCAAATACAGTCAACTCAACTACTCACAATACTTAGAGGATTATTTATTTAAGAATTATTTTTGATACATTTTAAAATCTTACACTTGATTCCTCCAGCTACCCAATACTTATAAGGGTATTTTACACACTTCAGTCACCCAAACGGTCCTTAGAAAGTGGAAAACACTTAGAACGTGCGTATTCTAAATAACACAAAAATTAGTTTGATATATCTAGGAGGTATATAATATGCCCCAAAATAAAATGACACTGGTATTGAGCATGCTACCTATACTCTATATTAGTGCCCATAATCAATAGCCACTGTTTTGAAGAGTACCTTTATCACCTTAATTGTGCAAGTCATTTTAACTGGCATTTACAGAGCACAAATCAACTTAGCAAAAAGCATACTGAAAGGGTATATACAAAATGTGTGGTATAAACAATAAATACCTCGGGAAATCAGATATGTAAACGCAACATGGACTCCACCCTTGCAAAGCAGATAAAACTAGAATAGATGGAGAACAACATGGACAACTACAAGGAGACAAACGAATTTCTCACTCATCTTGGAAAGCTGAAGCAGATCATGGGGAGTTTCAAGACCAAGATGAGAAACAGAAGTTCCTATGTTCACCCTAGTAACAAGAGGGATATTATTTGATATTTCATTTCTAATTCTAAATTTCCATGTTTTTCTTAAACTTGGAACTCTACTAACTGAGGAAGAATTGTTCAAATATCTGTTTGTTCAACATTTGTTGAACTTAGTTTTCAAATTTATAAAACAAGAAATACAACTTGGCTTAAATCTGAATGAATCCAAGGCACTATCTATGAGGAACAAGATACAAGAATCTGGAGACTGTCTCACACAATTCAATCAAATTTATGAGGGAGGATCTTAAGAAACAAGGAATTTAAGCAGGCTGCAAAAAAAAAAAAAAAAAACCACTATAAGCTACCCGATCCAAATCTATTATACCACTAATCATATTATTTTTCATCCATTCCTTAAAGCAACCATCTCATCAATTCAGTTCTTATAAGGAAAGTCCACAATTTCCTTCAAACAAAATTGACAATCAGATATAATTGCATTTAACCTCTCTTCTCCCTCCTTCTCCCTTTTCTAACCAAAGTAATACATAGTTTGGTGTTCATATTCACCCACGGATTTAATAGCTTTACTAAAAGGCTTAGATGGCACCATTCTTATTCAATTGTGTAAATGGACAGTATCCAGTTTAGCAGTTTAATAGACACTTTGAGACTTTCAAGAGGTTTCTGTCTCCAAGAAACGAGAATGGTTCAATGGTTCAAGTTCATATTTCCTCTCTTGCTTGACTTTATAAAAATAATTGTCATCCAAAACCACTGCCCAGAACCAACCACAACAATAAGCATATTTAGTCACTCAGTTACCATTTAGCAGGTGCAACAAGACAGTGCCGTCTTTCTCAAACTCCATACCACCATCTCACATCTAAAGATTTGTCACTTAGAGAACACAATACCGCAACTGGCACGAACTTTCTCCTCTCCTGCTGTCAGCGGCTGCCGGCTTAACAGAACCGGTAGAAGAGCAGGATTCACCGGCCTAGCTTAGCTCGGTGTCGCGGGATGTGGTGAGCATCAGCCTGGAAGTGGTAGGTGTACTCTCTTCACCAGTGAGCACCTCCCTTGCCCATCGCCCTGCCAAGGCCAGGCTGGAGCCCACCCTGGGACTCGGTCCTGCACTTACCGCCCCTCGCCTGCTCTTCGCCAAGAGCCTGCCCCTTGATAGACCCCAAAGAAAGCACCGGTGCCCTGCAGAGAGTGGAACGGAGAAAGGGACCCCGCGCCTCCAGCTAGAGCTGGAACCTACTCCCCACGGTGCCCGTCCATAGTGGAGTTCCCACCATCCTCACTGCTGGGGCAGGGCAGGCGAAGAACTGAGCTTTATCTCAGGACCCGCCCCAGCCTCCCGATCCTCACCCACCTCGAGGCCGCCAGTTTTGCGAAGCCGGGTCTCCAAGCGCAAGGCTCCGCCTGCTGAACGCTTGCAGGGAACAGGCTGGCCTCTAAAGCCCCCAGCCGCCGGCTCTGCTCTGTACTTCTACCCACGGCGCGCTCCCGCCTCCTTGCTGCCATGGCGACAGCCCGGGTAGCCGGCAGCCGCTGATTGGTCCCACCGGGAGAGTGGAAGGTGCCGATTGGCTAGGGCGGAGACCAGGCGGTGCCGGAGGGCTAGGAGGCGGGCGGTGTGGAGCTCTAAGGCGTAGGAGCCTCGAGGAGGGTGAGCCAAGAGGGACGTGGCGCTCTGCGGCGCGGACTAGGAAGCCGCGCCCCTTCCTTCTAGGGCTTTCATGGAGAATCCTGTGGAGCAGGATTTGGGTGGGTGAGGTGCTTACCCGGGACTGGGACAAAAAAACAGGTGTCTCCTACCCCTCGGCCGCCGGTGCGCGCTGGCAGCGCCCAGCCTGGTCAGAGACAGAGGGTCAGGCGGTTGTCTCCCGCAGGCCTCCTTTGGGTCTAACACCCCGGGCCTCCTCCATGGCGGGAATCTTACCCGTATTTGTAACCTCACCTACCCCGGTTTTGTTATGCCGTGGGCCACTGTGGCTTGATTCCTTTTTGTTTCACCTTCTCTCACACCCGTCTGCGGTATCTTTCTTTTCTCCTCACCCTCCTTCTTATAGAACTGAGACATCTGTTCCACACCCATCATTTTAAAGATGGGGAAACTGATCCTCAAAGATACTCGTGGCTCGAGGATTAGAGAGACTTTTGGAGCCTCGAGGCTGCTTTCGATTGAGTCTGCTAAGTAATGGCATCTTTCTCTGAAGCTGTTTTCTTGCTTGTGAAAATGGTGTTTATCTCAGAGTTGTTAGTGAAGATTAGATAAGATTCCAGAAAATCAGTATAGAACCTGCTGCATATGTTAGTAATGTTAGCTGCTTTTAATCAGGAAATAATACAGGGTAGTAGCTAAATCACCTATTTGGAGCCCAACTGCCCACATGAAACCAATTCCTTGACTCGCTGCAAGTTACTTAAGCGCTCTGTGCCTCACTTTCCTGGTCTATAAAATGAGAATAATAATGGTATCCTCCTCTTTACAGCATAAGTAAATAGAAAAGTGACAGGCGCATAGTAAATGTTCGATAAATGCTAGTCAGTCTCATGTGAGTGGCTGAGCCACGACTGTAATTCAGCTCTCTAGATTCCAAGACCAGCCATCTCTACTCTTACACAACTCTCATCTGTACACGTAGAACAATGCCTAGAAGTTCCGCTTTTTTTAAGGTTCAGGAGGAAATGCTTGTCCCTTTTCTTAAAATCTCAAACTATCTCCCTTACTGTCATGAAAGTCCTAGAATGTTGTGACTGCCTCCACTGAAGGTTTAATAGCAGAGGCAAATGTAAGGAAAATAATCATACTCAGTTCTGATGGACAGATTGAAGAATGAAAGCACTACAGTAAGAAAACATGCTCAAGAAGTTATGGTGTAGGAACACTAAATCTCTATCTGAAAAATATAAATACTAATGTGAGGGTATTGGTAATATTAATATGTCATTAGTGACCAATGTTAGTGTTAGATTAAGAGACAAGCCACATCCCATCCCTGTGGAAAATATTAAATTGTAAATACATCAAAAGCAGGAAGTATCTTCCACATTTTTATTACCCATTATCTGCCACAGGGCCAAACACACTGTGCTTGATCTAAGCCCTAACATTTGAATTAAACCCTTTAAGGAGAAGCCCTGAAAGATATGGTAATTATCTACACTATTATCAAGATAAATATTATTTATTATTATTATCTAGTAACCCAATGGAAAATAAGAAATTGGATTAGTCCAACACCACAATGAAAAAAGAAAGAACCATAACTGGGTGACTGAGATGTCAGCAATATTCTCAGCAATATTCTGGGGTGAAGGAAGAAGAAAACAGGAAGACAGGGCAAACAGAGACGAAACAGCAAGATTCAGGATTAGGAGAGATCACTAAGGAAAATATTTCAATATGTCATGTGCCTGTAAAGCAGGCAACAGCATCTATACTAGTAAAGGTGCTTTTGTGATAGAGAAAAATAAGAATGTTAATCATGAACCCTGGAACTGTGGGCTGAGGGACTTATAAGGAAATGTTACTTTATTTATTAGTTAAAACTCAAAACTTCAGGCTTTAGCACTAATGGAAAATCTCCTGATGGGGAGGAGGACGGAAGAACACATTACTGCACTGTTCAAAGAAGAAAACAAGGCTTTGGAGTCAGAACTAGGTCCCAACCCTGCCTGAATTAAAAACCCGGTTCTATCTTTATTACCTGAGTGTTCTCTGCCAAGTAACTTAACCTCTGTCCATAGCATAGCTTCCTTATTTATAACATGGAGGCAATAATAGTTCCGACTTCATAAACGTGTGAGGATTAAATGAGTTCATATTTGTAAAGCAAAGGGGTGCTTGGCACATAGTAAGTCCATAGCCCATATATTAATGTTGGATAAAATACTGATATCAGTTTCTCTATCTGTAACCTGGGATCATAATAGTGAACTTACTATAAGGGTCCAAATGATGTATGTAAACTGTTAGAGAAGAGATGCTCGTAGACATTATTTCTCTGCCCCTCCACCCCTACAAGCCTCCAACCTGTTACCTCTGAACTCCTTTATGATTAACCCTGCCACTGCCATCAAGGGGCTATTGCTCAACCTGGTCTAAGCAAGGACAAAATATCATTGCATGATTTTTCTTGACTCAGGTGAAAAGCTCAAGATGAGTTTACTAGAGGCCAGGAGAAAATGAAAGGGAAACAACTCCAGAGAACCAGCTGATGTGAAGCCTATCCCCATACTTTGGGTCCTCCAGGGGAAAAAAAAAAAAAACCAAAAAGGTGTCAGGGGGATTCTGGCTTTTCAATACTTCTACTTTCCCCTTCTCCCTTTTTCTAGGGTCCCACAGGATATAACCTGGCCAAGTTCTTCATTGTGTTTGGAATGGAAGAGAGGGAGGCAGTAATACTTATAAGAGACAGTAAGTAATCTGAAAGAAGAAAACAACAGTATACTCTACATGGGCACCAAGACTTAGTAGTTTTATATGGTCTAGGTCAGTGGTCAGCAAACTATGGCCCTTGGGCCAAATTACCCAACTGCCTGTAAGGTATAATTTGGGCTGAGGCAGAAAAGAAGGAGAGATGACCTCATGGAAGTAGGTTACCTTTATTCATGCAAAGAGGGGCAACAGTTGGCCTAACGACCAGGCTGAGAGCAAGAGGGATCAGGGAGGCTTCATATTTAAAGGGAGGTTTGCGGAAGCGATAAGGGAAACATTAGTCAGGCGGGATGTTTTGGGTATTCTTTAGTTGAGATGGCATTTGTAGTTGGGCAGGGGGTGATAAGTCTCAGATAGATACAGCCTGGAGCATCAAGGCGGGACCTAAAGTTCAGTTTTGTTTTCTCTGAAGTTAGATGATTCAGCAAGGGCCTTTGACACTGTTGTTTTCTTTTCTAGGCCCAAAGACTCCTTCATTCCAGACCCTGAAATCATAAAAAATGGAAAAAAGAGTGCCGTATCTCTCTGGCTGCTACCTGCTCGATAGGGGTGATGGTTTTGGGTCTGGAATGGAGGATCATTCTAGGGCCCAGGGTCTCCTTTTCCTGAGCTTGGGATGAGGCTCTTGAGAAGAAGAACGGTCTTGACCTGGTCTCGAGAGATGGCCCAAATCAGTTCTTGGAGAAACCTTTGAAAGAGATTGAAGAGACAGGATCCAAATAAGAGGAATAGAATGATAAGTACCAATGGTCCCAGGAAAGGGAGCAACCAAGGGAGGATCTGTTGGAACAGGTTTTGGGGAGTGTAAAGGTTTTGTAACTTTTCTGCAGCGTTCAATTCTGTCTCTAAGTTCTTTGACTCTGCCCTGGACTATTCCCATTTAATTAACAAAATAGCAGCAGTCCTCTCCTAGGAAAAGGCAGGTCCCTCCCTTTTCTGCAGTGAGAAGGTCCAGGGCTCACCTATTTTGTAGGGCCACAGAAGCTAATGAGTTAATTTGTCTTTGGACTGAAACAAGGGCTCCACTACCTGCTCCATGTCTTCATTAAGTTCTTGGGACAGCTTGTAGTAAAAATGGGCCAAGGTCGAGATGTCCCCAATCCCGGTGCCTAGGGCTGCTGCTGTGCCAGTCCCAATCAGGAGGGGGGATATGACAGCTCGTCCTTTCCTGAGGGAAAGTTCCCCTTGGGGGTAGACTGTTTGTTCTACCTCTTCTTCTTTGAGGAATGTTAGACCTGGGGTCAGGAAGACCAAGATGCAAGGTCCAAGGGAGTCCAGGGGGAGACATGAATATGCATAGGTCCTGCAGAGAATGAAGAGTCCCTGTTTGGTGCAATTATTTGTGCTGTTCCAGAGAACCCAAGTGGAACAGAAGGAGGGAGCGGAGTTTGTAAGACCAGCGTAGTTGGGACTAGAGTAGTTGATACAGGTTTGAAGAGGCTGAGAGTAGGACATTGTCAGAGACTGGCCCAATGAGTTGTGTAGTTTTTTGTTGGGAAGGGGAGGTATACTTGCCCTGTGATAGCCAGGTTGAGGGTAAGGGAATTGCTATGTGTGGTGAGGGAGACAGTGACATGCATATCCAACACTGGGATGTGTATTGTGTGTACTGGAAGAATTGGAAAGAAGAGTTGAGAAGGCGGGTAAGGTGTAGGTTGCCAGAGGGAGGTTTTAGAAGAGGCCATAATTGGGAAAGGAGGTCTAGGCATTTATAAGTTTCAGGGGTCGCCTATAACTAGGAAATTATGTTCTTTATGACCTGTTCTTGTTTCTTTTCCCCAATTTTGATCTCGTACCCTGCCCCCGTCTGAGTACCCCCAATGGGTAATGGGATAGAAAAATGTTTCTTCCATTGGGCTTATGGCAGGTGCTCATGAAACTCCCTCTCTTTTGTACTTTACCAGTGAGTAGGGATTTGGACTTCCCCCCCACTGAGGTTCATGGTGCATGATCTTGGAGCCATATTATAACATAAGGAATGAACATAAGAATAAATGTCTGAGCAGGGGCAGGGAGTAGCCAGAAGACTGGGGAGTGCAGCAAGGATAAGGAACGGGGGAGTCATGGGGCTGTTAGTTAGGCAGTGCAGAGGAAGTAGCACCCTAAGAGTAGAACACAGCTAACAATGTAGGCAATACGGACGAAAAGACGAAGGATAGGTGACCAGTCCTGAGGGGAGACAGTTACTAGGCCTATAGCAAGGACTAAGATTAAGAGTGCAGTTGTAGTTAGAAAGATGGGGAGAGGCCAGTCAGGGCAAGGGGCAGAAGGCCCCAAGTTGGTGGTTGCTTGAATCTGAGGAGGAACAGTGTTCATTAGGATGTAGAATGATGTAGAGAATGAGAGTAAAGAAATCAATTTCACCTGGAGTCAGGTTGTAGAAGGTTCGCTGAAGCCACAGTTGAGACACCAATGTGGTCAGGTCTTTGAAGGAGGTTCCTGTCGGGGCGCTGGTCCAGAGGTCTTGTAGTAGTTGGGTCAGGAACAGTTGTAGGTTGAAGAGTTTCCAGATCATTCAGTGTCTTCTTGGATGGTTGACAGAGGTTGTCGCCAGGTGATTTTTAAGGAGGTTGATCCTATGAGGGAGACCTGATAGGGGTCAGTTAAGGAGGGCAGCGCAGGATCGGAGGTTACCTGTTTTAGGCGAGAGAGGTGTATCCAGGGAGTGACCTTCTCAAGTTTAGCTGCAGTTAGGGTAAGGAATATGCATAGATGATTTTGAATGGTCCCTGCCACTTTGGGGTTAGGTCACCCTGGGGATTATCAGACAGATAGACCATGTCCCCTATTTGTAAAGGGGGCTTGGGGGTCAGGGGCGGGCAATTTGTGGTTAATATATTTCCAGATGGCATTGCGGAGTTCCGCCAGCAGAGGGGGATGTAGGAAGCTTGGTATGGGAGGAGGTTCAGGGGGAAGTCCAGGAGGGAGCATGGGCCTTCCATACATCACTTGAAAGGGACTCAGCCCTAGGGGCTTTCTGGGCAAAGCCCGTACTCTGAGGAGAACAACTGGCAAAAGTTTAGTCCAATCCAGATGTACCTCAAGGGTTAGTTTGGTAAGAGTTTCTTTGATTATTCTATTCATCCTTTCTACCTTTCCTGAGGACTGGGGACACTATGGAATGTGAAATTTCCAGGGTATCTGTAAGAATACCTGTAAGATTGTAAAAATCTGTAAAAAAAAAAAAAAAAATCTGTAAGATTGGACAAGTTGTTGGGTGACCTTGAACGTAAATTCCGGGCCATTATCAGACTGTAGGGATGAAGGCAGACCAAATCTGGGGATAATTTCTGTGAGGAGGATTTGGGCCACAGTGTGGGCTCTTTTGTTTGTAGTGGGAAATGCTTCTACCCATCCCAAAAAGGTGTCCACAAGGACCAGGAGGTATCTGACTCTTCAAACCAGGGGCATATGAGTAAAGTCTATCTGCCATTCCTGTGCTGAGAGGCTGCCTTGCATTTGATGGGTTGGAAAGGATGTCAGTTTAAGGTTGGAATTGGGATTAGTACGTTGACATGTTTGACAGGAGCGGGTAAGGTTATCTAAATATTGTTGGTCAGCAGTGGATATGGGGAAGTGGTTATGGAGGAACTGTTGGAGTGTTTTGGACAAGGAATGAAAGAGTGAGTATAGATAAAAGAGGATTTCTCTGGTGGTGGGAGGGTCGGATGGAGTCAGGGCTAAGATGACAGGGGACTGGAGGGAAGGATGGGACAGGGCTATCTCCTTTGCCTTCTGGTCTGCAGCATTGTTGTAGGCTGATATGAGACTTCCCTTTTGATGTCCCCTACATGGCGGCTTTGTTTGGTAAGAGTGCTGCCTCTAGAAGTTTGTGGATCTGGTCTGAATTAATAATGGGGGATCCCTTTTCGGTTAGGAAACCTCTTTCTCTCCATATTAGGATGTTTGAGTGAAGTATGTTATAGGCATATTTGGAGTCTACGTGGATCTTAACCCTTAGATTTTTAGCCAGAGTCAAAGCTCTGATGAGAGCTATCAGTTCTGCCTGTTGGGAGGTGGTGTGAGGTGGCAGAGGTGAAGCTTCAATTGTCTGGGTCCCGTGATTGTGACGAAGGTCCCCTGGATGATGTCATATCCTGCTGTGAAGGGTGGGGATTTTTGAGAGCTGCCATCAGTGAACCAGTGTGGGGTGTCTGGGTCTAGGATAGGCTGATCTATTAAATGTTGGAAGGGGTTTGGGGTAAGATCTCCTGTTAGGCTGCAGCTATGTAGGAGGGGGTCTGTTGTAGAGGATGTGGGTAATAAGCTGGCGGGGTTAAGGGGAGAGCAGGGGGAGAATGAAAGCTGAGGATCGAGGAGAAAAGCTTGTAGGACCTGTACGCTGGAAGGGGGAAGGGAAAGGAAAGCCCAATGTGATAGTAAGTCTCAGAAGGTGTGTGGAGAACAGACTGTTAAAGGGGCATGCCTAGAGAGTTTATTTGCTTCGGGTACAAAGGCTGCAATAGCAGCCTGTATACAGGGAGGCCACCCCTTGGTCACCATGTCCAGCTGTTTTGATAGATAGGCTATGGGAACCCAGGTGTCTCCAGCCTGCTGACATAGAAGTCCTAGGGCCTGTCCTTGGTTGGAATGAGCAAAGAGAAAGAATGGTCTGGTGTGATCTCGCAGGTAGAGAGTTGGCACTCAGAGGAGGCTCTGGGTGAGCTGGCAAATAGGATTGGCCAGCGAGGAAGGGTTAAAGAGGGGCTCATCCAGATATTCTTTAGTTGCTTCATAGAGCAGCTTTGTAATGAGGGAGAAGTTAGGGATCCAGATATGGAAAAAGCTCAGGAGGCCAAGGATAGACAGGAGTTCCCTTTTTGTTTTTGGAAGTGTACAGTTAATTAAGGCCTGGATTCTCTCTAGGGGAATAGTTCTTTGTTGGTGGGATGTGGAGAGCCCCAGGTAGGTGACTTCTGTCTGGGCTATTTGGGCCTTGGATCGGGACACCCAATAACCCCAGGATCCCAGGGCCCCAAGGAGTTTGGCAGTATGTTGGAGGCAGAGTTTTCGAGTTGGGCTTCGAAGGAGGAGATCATCTACGTATTGGAGATGACTCGGGGCTAGGTCGAGTGTCTGTAGGTCCTTTTGTAAAGCCTGTCCAAAAAAGTGGGGGCTGTCTCTGAACCCCTGGGGGAGAACTGTCTGTGTCAGTTGTTGGGAAATGTGAGTCTCAGGGTCTTCTCGGCAAAAAGGGGTTGGGAGAGGGCATGGAGGGGGATGGTGCAAAACGTGTCTTTGAGATCTAATACCGTGAAGTGGGTTGCAGTCAGAGGTATGGCGGACAGAAGGGTGTAAGGATTAGGGACTACCGGGAATGTTGGCGTGATGGCCTCATTGATTTTTCACAGATCCTGGACAAGTCTCCAAGAGTTTGATCCCTTTCTTACTGCCAGAATAGGGGTGTTGTGTGGTGAATGGGTAGGAATTAAGATAGAGGCTTGAAGAAGATAGTCTATGATAGGCTTAAGTCCCTCGTGGGCCTCTGGGATGAGAGAGTACTGTTGTTGGGTGGTTATAGTCGAGCGGTCCTTTAGGGAAATGTGGACTGGGGGATGATGTCTGGCTATAGATGGGTGATCAGTGTCCCAGATTTGGGGGTCTACAGTGGGTAGATCCAAGGGAAGGTCAGGCGTGAGGGATAGGGATGGTCCAGGTGCCATCTGCATACAGAATATAGAGACTGTATCAAGATGGGCTATGGTAATAAAGACCCCCATTTTTGATAACAAATCTCTCCCTAGGAGTGCTATCAGGCATTGAGGCATTATGAGGAATGAGTGTATGAGGGTCGATTTTCCAAATTGACAGAGTAATGGAGGGCTGATTTTTGGCCTTAAGGGAACTCCAGAGACCCCCTTGATTGTGAGTTCTGAGTCTTGAGTTGGGCCAGAGTAGGAAGTTAAGAGAAAGAAAGCAGCTTCAGTGTCTACTATAAAGGAGGTCTTTTTTCTGGCCACTACCCCATCTACCCTAAGTTCCGAGCTTGTGTCTGGTACACGGGTCGGGGGCTGGAACCCGGGCCCTGTCATTGGAACAACTCTCATAGGGTTGTGCTGGGGATTTGGGGAGAAGTGGGGATCTCCCCAGGAGCGCCAGGGCGCCCCTGTGGACATTCCACTCTCCAGGTCTGGGAGGTGGTGACCTCCACAGGGGTGTCAGGGCGTCCCTGGGGACAGCCCATCTTCCAGTGTCCCCATTGACCACAGGTTGGGCATGCTTTTGTGGGGGGCTGCAGGTTTTGGCATGCCTTTGCCCAGTGTCCTGACTGGTTGCATCAGAAGCAGAGTCCAGGGTGGCATCTTAACCCCCATTCTGGGATGACTTGGGCCGGGCTGATCTCTTCCCTTAATTGCTGCCGCCAAAAATGCATACTTAGCTTTTCTCTCACAGTCTTTTTCTCTCTTAGCCGCCTCCTCTCTATTATTGAACACCTTGAAGGCTACTTCTAGAAGGTCTCTTTGGGGGAGGTCTCAGGGCCCTTCTCTAGTTGTCAAAGCTTGCGTCTAATGTCAGGGGCGGACTGGCTGATAAATTGAACATGAAGGTAGAGTAACCCAGCAGGGGTGGTAATATCTAGGTTGGTATACTTCTGGACTGCCTCTGTGAGGCGTGCCAAGAATAAGGCTGGATTTTCGTCTGCCCCTTGGGTGATTTCCCTGACTTTATCATAATTGACATGGATATGAGTATTTTTCTGCATTCCTTTTAGAAGGCAGGTAATCATATGATTGAATCTCCTGAAACCTGGGTCACCAGGCTGGTAAGTCTAGTGGGGATCTAACTGAGGCACCACCACATCAGCAACTGGGCTATCCCAGTCCTGGTTATGTAAGTGATTGGCATGGGCTTGCGCCACTTGCCAGATACGGTCTTTTTCATCTGGGGTGAGAGTGGCATTTAGGATACAATATATGTCACTTCATGTGAGGTTATAGTTCTGGGAGAGTCTCAAGAATTTTTTTCTGTATCTGGTAGGATTTTCAGAAAATGATACTAACTTTTTTTCTATGTGGCTCATGTCTGACAATGAAAATGGCACATGAAGGGCGGTCCTAAGATGGCGGAGGAATAGGACAGGGAGACCACTTTCTCCCCTACAAATTCATTGAAAGAACATTTGAACGCTGAGCAAATTCCACAGAACAACTTCTGAATGCTGGCAGAGGACATCAGGCACTCAGAAAGGCAGCCCGTTGTCGTCGAAAGGAGGTAGGACATATTTTGTCTTTTATATTTTAAAAGATAAAAAGAGAGACAAGAAACCCTCTCACCAGTGGGTCTGTGGGGAGTTTTGGAATCCCAGAGGGCAACATAACCAGGAGGAAAAATAAATAAATAAATAAAACCTACAGATTACATGCCCAATGGCAACTCCCAGCAGAGAAGTAGCCCAGACGCTTGCATCTGCCACCAGCAATCAGGGGCTGAACAGGGAGGCGTGGGCTGCACTGCTTAGGGTAACTGGGCCTGAATGCCCTGAGGGGAATCTAAGGGAACTAATGTGAGATAGCAACCCAAACTGTGGGATAGCCAGAGAGAGAGAAGAAAAAGAGAGAGAGAGAGAACTATCCCACAAAAAGCCCTAACCTGAGGCACTGCCAGGCCCGCTAACAGAACAGGGGACTAAGTGAATACCAGAGGAGAGCTAGCCGGCTGTGGACCGGCCCAACCCCCACCGGAGGCATGGAGGCAGGTGGGGGGCAGCCAGAGCCAGAAAGGGGCAATCTCGGCCCCAGAGATGGCATCCTCTACCAAACTGTGAGCAGGCTCCCAGTTGCTAACCAACACTTTTTGGGATTCTGGACGGTTGACATCCGCCGGGAGGGTTGCAGCCAGAGACCAGCTCTCCAGAGGAGACAGACACATGGCACACCTGAGACGGGTGCGCCTGCTGCCACCCAGGAAGCCGAGTGGTTGGGACCAGGGAGGTGATAAGACTCACCGCCCACCTGGTGCTTGCCAAGCACCTGGTCGCCTGAGCTGCTCAGACCTGGGAAGGGCACAAAACGCAGGCCCAACTGAGTCTGCACCTTTGTGGAATAATGGAGAACCTGCACCTGAGCAGCTTAGACCTGCGAAGTGCACGCAACCCAAGGCCCGCCTCAGACAGTTCCCTGGCAGAGCAACCTAGAGCCTGAGAAGTGTAGACTGAGAAAGCACACACGCCAAGAGCAGGGCCAAACCCAGTGTGCCCGAGACACTGCAAGCGCACCCCACACACACCAGTGATATTTGTTTGCAGTGTTCCTCCCTCCCCACAGCACGACTGAACAGGTGAGCCTAAATGTGTGACCACCTTTGCCCCCTTGTGTCAGGGCGGAAATTAGACACTGAAGAGACCAGCAAACAGAAGAAGCTAAAATAAACAGAGGGAACTGCTTTGGAAGTGACAGGTGCAACAGGTTAAAACCCTGTACTTAGCACTGACTACATTGGAAGGGGCCTGTAGATCTTGAGAAGTATAAGCCAGATCAAGGAACTATCTGAAACTGAACTGAACCCACACTGCCCGCAACAGCTCCAGATAAATTCCTAGATGTATTTTTATTATTATCATTTAAAAAAATTTTTTTTATTTTTAAGTTCTTTATTACCCCTTTAATTCATTTTTATAACCTATTATTACCTTGCAAAAAAAAAAGACTCTATTTTTAAAGCAAACTTCATATATATATATATGTATATATATATATATATATACATATATATATATATAATAATTTTTGTTACTTTGTATGGTTTTTTTAAGATTGTATTTTTGAGAGTCTAACCTCTACTCTAGATTTTTAATCTTTGCTTTCTGGTATTTGTTACCAATTTTTGTACCTTTAAGAATCCAATCTTCAGTACCCATTTTTACTTAGGAGTGTGATTACTGGCTTGATTACTCTCTCCCCAGCTTTGATTCTCCTTTTTCTCCTCCCTCCCCCTTCTCTTCTCTACCCAATGCTGTGAATCTCTTTGTGTGTTCTGGGATGTGGAGGACACTTAGGGAACGGATTATGGGCTAGATCTGTCTCTCTCCTTTTGATTCCCCCTTTTCTGCTCCTGGTCACCTCTATTTCCTTCCTCCCTCTTCTCAATGTAACTGTGAGAACCTCTCTGAGGGGTCCAGACTGTGGAGCGAACATAGGGAATTGATTACTGACCAGCTTGCTCTCTCTCCTTTTGATTTCCCCTCTTCTCCTCCTGGTCACCTCTATCTCCCTCCTCTCTCTTCTCTTCTCCATGTAACTCTGTGAACCTCTCCGGTTCACTCACAGTGTGAGTGTGTCCCTCACTGTAGAGAATCTTTTCATCATTAACCTAGATGTTTTATCATCAGTGCTGTATGGATGGAGAAGTCTTGAGGCTACTGTAAGAATAAGACTGAAAACCAGAGGCAGGAGGTTTAAGTCCAAAACCTGAGAACACCAGAGAACTCCTGACTCCAGGGAACATTAATCAATAAGAGCTCATCCAAAAGCCTCCATACCTGCACTGAAACCAAGCTCCACCCAAGAGCCAACAAGTTCCAGAGCAAGACATACCACGCAAATTCCCCAGCAACACAGGAACATACCCTGAGCTTCAATATACAGGCTGCCCAAACTCACACCAAACCCATAGACATCTCAAAACTCACTACTGGACATTTCATCACTCTCCAGAGAGAAGAGATCCAGCTCCACCCATCAGAACACCGACACAAGCTTCCCTAACCAGGAAACTGTGACAAGCCACCCGTCCAACCCCACCCACAGTGAGGACCCTCCACAATAAAGGGGAACCACAAACTGCCAGAATACAGAAAGGCCACCACAAACACAGCAATCTAAACGAGATGAAAAAACAGAGAAATACTCAGCAGGTAAAGGAACATGATAAATGCCCACCAAACCAAACAAAAGAGGAGGAGATGGGGGTCTACCTGAAAAAGAATTTAGAATAATGATAGTAAAAATGATCCAAAATCTTGAAAACAAAATGGAGTTACAGATAAATAGCCTGGAGACAAGAATTGAGAAGATGCAAGAAATGTTTAACAAGGACGTAGAAGAAATAAAAAAGAGTCAGTCAATAATGAATAATGCAATGAATGAGATCAAAAACACTCTGGAGGGAACCAACAGTAGAATAATGGAGGCAGAAGATAGAATAAGTGAGGTAGAAGATAGAATGGTAGAAATAAATGAAGCAGAGAGGAAAAAACAATTAAAAGAAATGAGGACAAGCTCAGAGACCTCTGGGACAATGTTAAATGCCCCAACATTCAAATCATAGGAACACCCAGAAGAAGAAGACAAAAAGAAAGGTCATGAGAAAATACTTGAGGAGACAATAGTTGAAAACTTCCCTAAAATGGGGAAGGAAATAGCCACCCAAGTCCAAGAAACCCAGAGAGTCCCAAACAGGATAAACCCAAAGCAAAACACCACATGACACATATTAATCAAATTAACAAAGATCAAACACAAAGAGCAAATATTAAAAGCAGCAAGGGAAAAACAACAAATAACACACAAGGGGATTCCCATAAGGATCACAGCTGATCTTTCAATAGAAACTCTTCAGGCCAGAAGGCAATGGCAGGACATACTTAAAGTGATGAAAGTGAAAAACCTACAACCCAGTGTACTGTACCCAGCAAGGATCTCATTCAAATATGAAGGAGAAATCAAAAGCTTTACAGACAGAAAAACAAAAGCTGAGAGAATTCAGCACCACCAAACCATCTCTTCAACAAATGCTAAAGAATCTTCTCTAGACAGAAAACACAGAAAGAGGGTATAAACTCGAACCCAAAACAACAAAGTAAATGGCAACGGGGTCATACTTATCAATTATTACCTTAAACATAAATGGGTTGAATGCCCCAACCAAAAGACAAAGACTGGCTGAATGGATACAAAAACAAGACCCCTATATATGTTGTCTACAAGAGACCCACCTTAAAACAAGGGACATATACAGACTGAAGGTGAAGGGCTGGAAAAAGATATTTCACTCAAATAGAGACCAAAAGAAAGGAGGAGTAGCAATACTCATATCAGATAAAATAGACTTTAAAATAAAGGCTGTGAAAAGGGACAAAGAAGGACACTACATAATGATCAAAGGATCAATCCAAGAAGAAGATATAACAATTATAAATATATATGCACCCAATATAGGAGCACTGCAATATGTAAGGCAAATGCTAACAAGTATGAAAGGGGATATTAACAATAACAGTGGGAGACTTTAATACCCCCTCACACCTATGGATAGATCAACTAAACCAAAAATTAGCAAGGAAACACAAACTTTAAATGATACAGTGGACCAGTTAGACCTAATTGATATCTATAGGACATTTCACCACAAAACAATGAATTTTACCTTTTTCTCAAGTGCACATGGAACTTTCTCCAGGATAGATCACATCCTGGGCCATGAATCTAGCCTTGGTAAATTCAAAACTATTGAAATCGTTCCAAGCGTCTTTTCTGACCACAATGCAGTAAGATTAGATGTCAATTACAGAAAAAAAGCTATTAAAAATTCCAACATATGGAGGCTGAACAACACGCTTCTGAATAACCAATAAATCACAGAAGAAATCAAAAAAGAAATCAGGAGGGGAGGAGCCAAGATGGCGGAGGAGTAGGATGGGGAGACCACTTTCTCTCCTACAAATTCATCAAAAGAATAACTGAACGCAGAGCAAACTTCACAAAACAACTTCTGATCGCTAGCTGAGGTCATCAGGCGCCCAGAAAAGCAGCCCATTGTCTTTGAAAGGAGGTAGGACAAAATATAAAAGATAAAAAGTGAGACAAAGGAGCTAAGGACGGAGATCCGTCCCGGGAAGGGAGTCTTTAGAGGACGTTTCCAGACACCGGGAAACCCTTGCACTGGCGGGCCTGGGGGAAGTGTTTGAATCTTGGAGGGCAACCTGACTGGGAGGGAAACAATAAATAAAACCCACAGATTACGAGCCTAAAAGCAACTCCCAGCAGAAAAGTACCCCAGACACCCGCATCCACCACCAGCAAGTGGGGGCTGCACGGAGAGGAGTGGGCGGCATTGCTTGGGGTAGGGTCCGGGCCTGAATGCCCTGAGGACAATCGGAGGGAGCTTTTGTGAGTTGCCAACTTGAACTGTGGGAGAGCAAAAGAGAGAGAGAAAATTAACCGGCCCGAACACACTGCCGGCTGTTCGCAGAACAAAGGGACTGAGAAAGTCCAGAGAAGAGCTCACAGACTGTGGACCGGCCCAGCCCCGCCAGAGGCAGGAGCAGGTCGCGGCGAGACACAGGGCGCAGGCACCCGACCGGCGCGGGCAGGGACTGGGGCTGGGGACGCGGAGGGCAGAAGGCACAGGCACCCGACTGGCACCGGCGGAAACTGAGACTGGGACCGCGGAAGGGAGTAGGCGCGCCGCACCCGGGGAGAGTGCGCCCATCAAGCCCCTGGCTGCCTGGACCGCTCTGACGGGGAAGGCACAAAGAACAGGCGCAGCTTTCTGTTCCGCGCTTTTATGGAACACCCGAGGGCTGGAACCTCGAGCAGCGCAGGGCGCGCTCCATATCGATCAGCTGGGAGCCTGAGCAACGCACACGGAGAAAGCAGCGCCAGCCTCTCCCCGCAGCACCAGCCCCTCCCCACAGTGCCAGCCCCTCCCCGCAGCGCGACAGAACTAGCTACCTGAATAAGAGTCCACCTCCGCCCGCCTGTGTCAGGGCGGAAATGAGGCTCTGAAGAGACCGGCAAACAGAAGCCAAATAAACAAAGGGAACCGCTTCAGAAGGGACTGGTGCAACAGATTAAAATCCCTGTAGAAAACACCGACTACACCGGAAGGGGCCTGTAGATGTGGAGAAGTGTAAGCTGGAACGAGGAGCTATCTGAAACCAAGCCGAACACACACTGACTGCAACAGCTCCAGAGAAACTCCTAGATATGTTTTTACTTTTTTTTTTTTTAAGTAAGAAAAAAAAAATTTATTTTTTATTTTTTCTTTTTTATTTTTTCTCTTTTGTTTTCCTTTAAAATTCCCTATTACTCCCCCATTACTCCTTAACTTTCATTTTCATAGATTTTTACGGTTTTTTTAATTAGGGGAAATTTTTTTTCCTTTCTTTTTTTTTTTCCTTTTTCTCTTCTATTTTCTATTTTTCTTTTTCTCTTATTTCTTTTAAAGTCCTCTAGTACTCCTCTACTACTCCTTAATTTTCATTTTCAATACACTATAACCTTACCAAAAAAAAAAAAGAAGAAGAGAAGCCCTATTTTTAAACTGAACTTCATATATATTTCTAAAATTTTTTTGTGTGTGTTTTGGTTTTTGTTTTTAATATAGTATTTTTAAGAGTCTAACCTCTACTCTAGATTTTTAATTTTTGTTTTTCAGTATATGATATAAATTGTGAACATTTAAGAATCCAATATTCAGTTCCCATTTTTATTCAGGAGTGTGTTGATTATTCTCTCCCAATCTTGACTCTCTGTTTTCTACCTCAGAACACCTCTATTTCCTCCTTTCCCCTTCTCTTCCCAATCCAATTCTGTGAATCTTTGTGGGTGTCTGGGCTACGGAGAACACTCTGGGAACAGACAACTGCGTAGATCTGTCTCTCTCCTCTTGAGTCCCCCTTTTTCTCCTCCTGCTCATCTCTATCTCCCTCCTCCCTCTCCTCTTCTTCATGTAACTCTGTGAACCTCTCTGGGTGTCCCTAACGGGGGAGAATCTTTTCACCATTAACCTAGAAGTTTTATTATCAGTGCTGTATAGTTGGAGAAGTCCTGAGACTACAGGAAGAATAAAACTGAAATCCAGAGGCAGGAGACTTAAGCCCAAAACCTGAGAACACCAGAAAACTCCTGACTACATGGAACTTTAAGTAATAAGTGACTATCCAAAAGCCTCCATACCTACACTGAAACCAACCACCACCCAAGAGCCAATAAGTTTTAGAGCAAGACATACCATGCAAATTCTCCAGCAACGCAGGAACATAGCCCTGAATGTCAACATATAGGCTGCCCAAGGTCACACCTAACACATAGACCCATCTCAAAACTCATTACTGGGCACTCCATTGTTCTCCAAAGAGAAGAAATCAAGTTCCACGCACCAGAACACCGACGCAAACTTCCCTAACGAGGAAACCTTGACAAGCCAGTCGTCTAACCCCACCCACTGGGTAAAACCTCCACAATAAAAAGGAACCACAGACCTCCAGAATACAGAAAGCCCACTCCAGACACAGCAATCTAAACAAGATGAAAAGGCACAGAAATACCCAACAGGTAAAGGAACATGAAAAATGCCCCACCAAGTCAAAACAAAAGAGGAGAGATAGGGAATCTACCTGAAAAAGAATTTAGAATAATGATAATAAAAATGATCCAAAATCTTGAAAACAAAATGGAGTTACAGATAAATAGCCTGGAGACAAAGATTGAAAAGATGCAAGAAATGTTTAATAAAGACCTAGAAGAAATAAAAAAGAGTCAATTAAAAATGAATAATGCAATGAATGAGATCAAAAACACTATGGAGGGAACCAAGAGTAGAATAATGGAGACAGAAGATAGGATAAGTGAGGTAGAAGATAAAATGGTGGAAATAAATGAAGCAGAGAGGAAAAAAGAAAAAAGGATCAAAAGAAATGAGGACAACCTCAGGGACCTCTGGGACAATGTGAAACGCCCCAACATTAGAATCATAGGAGTCCCAGAAGAAGAAGACAAAAAGGAAGGCCATGAGAAAATACTCGAGGAGATAATAGCTGAAAACTTCCCTAAAATGGGGAAGGAAATAGCCACCCAAGTCCAAGAAACCCAGAGAGTCCCAAACAGGATAAACCCAAGGCGAAACACCCCAAGACACATATTAATCAAATTAACAAAGATCAAACACAAAGAACAAATACTAAAAGCAGCAAGGGAGAAACAACAAATAACACACAAAGGGATTCCCATAAGGATAACAGCTGATCTATCAATAGAAACCCTCCAGGCCAGAAGGGAATGGCAGGACATACTGAAAGTAATGAAAGAGAATAACCTACAACCTAGATTACTGTATCCAGCAAGGATCTCATTCAGATATGAAGGAGAATTCAAAAGCTTTACAGACAAGCAAAAGCTGAGAGAATTCAGCACCACCAAACCAGCTCTTCAACAAATGCTAAAGGATCTTCTCTAGACAGGAAACACAGAAAGGTTGTATAAACGTGAACCCAAAACAACAAAGTAAATGTCAACGGGACCACATCTATCAATAATTACCTTAAATGTAAATGGGTTGAATGCCCCAACCAAAAGACAAAGATTGGCTGAATGGATACAAAATCAAGACCCCTATATATGCTGTCTACAAGAGACCCACCTCAAAACAAGAGACACATACAGACTAAAAGTGAAGGGCTGGAAAAAAATATTTCATGCAAACGGAGACCAAAAGAAAGCAGGAGTTGCAATACTCATATCAGATAAAATAGACTTTCAAATAAAGGATGTGAAAAGAGACAAAGAAGGACACTACATAATGATCAAAGGATCAATCCAAGAAGAAGATATAACAATTATAAATATATATGCACCCAACATAGGAGCACCGCAATATGTACGGCAAACGCTAACGAGTATGAAAGAGGAAATTAATAGTAACACAATAATAGTGGGAGACTTTAATACCCCACTCACAACTATGGATAGATCAACTAAACAGAAAATTAACAAGGAAACACAAACCTTAAATGACACAATGGACCAGCTAGACCTAATTGATATCTATAGGACATTTCCCCAAAACAATCAACTTCACCTTTTTCTCAAGTGCACACGGAACCTTCTCCAGGATAGATCACATCCTGGGCCATAAATCTGGTCTTGGAAAATTCAAAAAAATTGAAATCATTCCAGTCATCTTTTCTGACCACAGTGCAGTAAGATTAGATCTCAATTACAGGAAAAAAAAATGTTAAAAATTCAAACATATGGAGGCTAAATAACACGCTTCTGAATAACCAACAAATCATAGAAGAAATCAAAAAAGAAATCAAAATATGTATAGAAATGAATGAAAATGAAAACACAACAACCCAAAACCTATGGGACACTGTAAAAGCAGTGCTAAGGGGAAGGTTCATAGCATTACAGGCTTACATCAAAAAACAAGAAAAAAGCCAAATAAATAACCTAACTCTACACCTAAAGCAATTAGAGAAGGAAGAAATGAAGAACCCCAGAGTTAGCAGAAGGAAAGAAATCTTAAAAATTAGGGCAGAAATAAATGCAAAAGAAACTAAAGAGACCATAGCAAAAATCAACAAAGCTAAAAGCTGGTTTTTTGAAAAAATAAACAAAATTGACAAACCATGAAGTGAAGTAAGCCAGAAAGATAAAGAACATTACAGCATACTAACACATATATATGGAATTTAGAAAGATGGTAACGATAACCCTATATGCAAAACAGAAAAGGAGACACAGAAGTACAGAACAGACTTTTGAACTCTGTGGGAGAAGGTGAGGGTGGGATGTTTTGAAAGAACAGCATGTATATTATCTATGGTGAAACAGATCACCAGCCCAGGTGGGATGCATGAGACAAGTGCTCGGGCCTGGTGCACTGGGAAGACCCAGGGGAATCGGGTGGAGAGGGAGGTGGGAGGGGGGATCAGGATGGGGAATACGTGTAAATCTATGGCTGATTCATATCAATGTATGACAAAACCCACTGGGGAAAAAAAATAAATAAAGGAGAAAAAAAAAAAGAAATCAAAATGTGCATTGAAATGAATGAAAATGAACACACAACAACCCAAAACCTATGGGACACAGTAAAAGCAGTGCTAAGAGGAAGGTTCATAGCAATACAGGCTTACCTCAAGAAACAAGAAAAAAGTCAAATAAATAACCTAATTCTACACCTAAAGCAACTAGAGAAGGAAGAAATGAAGGACCCCAGGGTTAGTAGAAGGAAAGAAATCTTAAAAATTAGGGCAAAAATAAATGCAAAAGAAACAAAAGAGACCATAGCAAAAATCAACAAAGCTAAAAGCTGGGTCTTCGAGAGGATAAATAAAATAGACAAACCATTAGCCAGACTCCTCAAGAAACAAAGGGAGAAGCATCAAATCAACATAATTAGAAATGAAAATAGAGAAATCACAACAGACAACACAGAAAGACAAAGGATCATAAGAGATTACTATCAGCAACTCTATGCCAATAAAATTGTCACCTTGGAAGAAATGGACAAATTCTTAGAAAAGTATAAGTTTCCAAAACTGAACCAGGAAGAAATAGAAGATCTTAACAGACTCATCACAAGCATGGAAATCGAAACTATAATCAGAAATCTTCTAGCAAACAAAAGCCCAGGACCAGACGGCTTCACAGCTGAATTCTACCAAAAATTTAGAGAAGAGCTAACACCTATCTTACTCAAACTCTTCCAGAAAATTGCAGAGGAAGGTAAACTTCCAACCTCATTCTATGAGGCCACCATCACCCTAGTACCAAAACCAGACAAAGATGCCACAAAAGAAGAAAACTACAAGCCAATATCACTGATGAACATAGATGCAAAAAACCTTAACAAAATTCTAGCAAACAGAATCCAACAAAATTTTAAAAAGATCATACATCATGACCAAGTGGGCTTTATCCCAGGGATGCAAGGATTCTTCAATATCTGCAAATCAATCAATGTAATACACCCATTAACAAATTGAAAGCTAAAACCCGTACAATTATCTCAATAGATGCAGAGAAAGCCTTTGACAAAATTCAACATCCATTTATGATAAAAAACCCTCCAGAAAGCAGGAATAGAAGGAACATACCTCTACATAATAAAAGCTATATATGACAAACCCACAGCAAACATTATCCTCAACGGTGAAAAATTGAAAGCATTTACCCTAAAGTCAGGAACAAGACAAGGGTGCCCACTCTCACCACTACTATTTTTTCAACATAGTTTTGGAAGTTTTGGCCACAGCAATCAGAGCAGAAAAAGAAATAAAGGGAATCCAGATTGGAAAAGAAAAAGTAAAACTCTCACTGTTTGCAGATGACATGATCCTCTACATAGAAAACCCTAACGACTACACCAGGAAATTACTAGAGCTTAATGAATATAGTAAAGTTGCAGGATATAAAATTAACACACAGAAATCCCTTGCATTCCTATACACCAGTGAGAAAACAGAAAGAGAAATTAAGGAAACAATTCCATTCACCATTGCAATGAAAAAAATAAAATACTTAGGAATAAATCTACCTAAAGAAACAAAAGACCTATATACGTTCAGTTCAGTTCAGTCGCTCAGTCATGTCCGACTATAAAACACTGATGAAAGAAATCAAAGACGACACAAATAGATGGAGAAATATACCATGTTCATGGATCGGAAGAATCAATATAGTGAAAATGAGTATACTATGCAAAGCAATCTATAGATTCAATGCAATCCCTGTAAAGCTACCAATGGTATTTTTCAGAGAATTAAAATAAATAATTTCACAATTTGTATGGAAATACAAAAAACCTCGAATAGCCAAAGTAATCTTGAGAAAGAAAATGGAACTGGAGGAATCAATGTGCCTGACTTCAGGCTATACTACAAAGCCACAGTCATCAAGACAGTATGGTACTGGTACAAAGACAGAAACATAGATCAATGGAACAAAATAGAAAGCCCAGAGATATATCCACGCACCTATGGACACCTTATCTTTGACAAAGGAGGCAAGAATATACAATGGAAAAAAGACAATCTCTTTAACAAGTGGTGCTGGGAAAACTGGTCAACCACTTGTAAAAGAATGAAACTAGAACACTTTCTAACACCATACACACAAAAAAAAAACTCAAAATGGATTAAACATCTAAATGTAAGACCAGAAACTATAAAACTTCTAGAGGAAAACATAGGCAAAACACTGTCTGATGTAAATCATAGCAGGATCCTCTATGACCCACCTCCCAGAGTAATGGAAATAAAAGCAAAAATAAACAAATGGGACCTAATGAAACTTAAAAGCTTTTGCACAACGAAGGAAACTCTAAGCAAGGTGAAAAGACAGCCTTCAGAATGGGAGAAAATAGTAGCAAATGAAGCAACAAAGAATTAATCTCAAAAATATACAAGCAACTCCTGCAGCTCAATTCCAGAAAAATAAGTGATCCAATCAAAAAATGGGCCAAAGATCTAAACAGACATTTCTCCAAAGAAGACATACAGATGGCTAACAAACACATGAAAAGATGCTCAACATCAGTCATTACCAGAAAAATGCAAATCAAAACCACAATGAGGTAACATCTCACACTGGTCAGAATGGCTGCTATCCAGAAGTTTACAAACAATAAATGCTGGAGAGGGTGTGGAGAAAAGGGAACCCCCTTACACTGTTAGTGGGAATGCAAACTAGTACAGCCACTATGGCGAACAGTGTGGAGATTCCTTTAAAAACTGGAAATAGAACTGCCATATGATCCAGCAATTCCACTGCTGGGCATACACTCCTAGGAAACCAGAATGAAAGAGACACATATACCCCAATGTTCATAACAGCACCGTTTATAATAGCCAGGACATGGAAGCAACCTAGATGTCCATTGGCAGACGAATGTATAAGAAAGCTGTGGTACATATACACAATGGAATATTCAGTTCAGTTCAGTCACTCATTTGTGTCCGACTCTTTGCGACCCCATGAATCGCAGCACGCCAGGCCTCCCTGTCCATCGCCAACTCCCAGAGTCTACCCAAACCCATGCCCATCGAGTCGGTGATGCCATCCAGCCATCTCATCCTCTGTCGTCACCTTCTCCTCGTGCCCCCAATCCCTCCCAGCATTTGGGTCTTTTCCAATGAGTCAACTCTTCGCATGAGGTGGCCATAATTCCATGGAGTTGTGGAATATTACTCACCCATTAAAAAGAATACATTTGAATCAGTTCTAATGAGGTGGATGAAACTAGAGCCTATTATACAGAGTGAAGTAAGTCAGAAAGAAAAACACCAATACAGTATATTAACACATACACATGGAATTTAGAAAGATGGTAACGATAACCCTGTATGCAAGACAGCAAAAGAGACACAGATGCATAGAACAGTCTTTTAGACTCTGTGGGAGAAGGGGAGGGTGGGATGATTTGAGACAATAGCATTGAAACATGTATGTTATTATATGTGAAACAGATTGCCATTCCGGTTTTGATGCATGAGACAGGGTGCTCAGGGCTGGTGCACTGGGATGACCCAGAGGAATGGGATGGGGAGGGAAGTGGGAGGGGTGTTCAGGATGGGGAACACATGTACACACATGGCTGATTCATATCAAAAACCACTACAATATTGTAAACTACTTAGCCTCCTATTAAAATAAATAATTTTTTTTAATTGGAAATAAAAAAAAATAAAATGACACATGGACTTGGGTGGGGCCCTCTTGTCCTGCCACTTCTCTCAGGGGAAACGTGTTGGGTACGTGACTATGTGGGGAGCGGGGGAGGGAATGGGGCAGAGGGAGTTGGGGAGATGGGGTAGCAGGGTCGAGGGGGAGTCAGACAAGGTTTTGGGGTCAGTAGGTGAGTTGGATGAGAGGGAAGGAGAGGGTTGGTGGGGTGGTGGGTAGGGAGGGGGCTTGTCCGTGGGGTTGAACTCTGGGGGTGTGAAAGGTTGCAGTTGGCTGTTAATTGAAGAAGAGCCCTTTTGCTTGGGAGGCAAGGTGTATAGAAGGACCTCATGGGTAGAAAAGGCTTTGCATAGGGAGGGCCTGCTCTGAAGGGCCCAAAAGGCTTGAGCATATGGGACCTCCAACAACTTGCCATTCTGTTTAAGGAAGTTGGTGGGATTTTGAAGAATATTAAAGTCAAATGTGCCAAATTCAGGCCAGCGGTCTTGATTGTCTAATTGGTATTGAGGCCAGATCTGTATACAGAGTTGTTTTAAGTGGTTAGCTTTGAGTTCAGTGAGTAAGAGCAATTTGAGATTTTTGAGAACATAGGCCAGAGGGGAATCTTTTGGGACAGATCGGCCAGACCCCATAATTGAAAGGCAAGCAGAGGCTCCTATTGGGAGTTCAAGTCGTCACCCGTAGTCACAATAGGAGTTATGAGAACAGAGCTCTGTGTCGAGGTGGAACATCCTCCACCATTTTACCTACAGAGTGGCCCTAGACCAGGGTTCCCTGCGACACAGAGAGGACTGAGTTCTAGGGCGCCTCTAGAACACGGTCAGGATCTTACCTTAATCTAGGGGGCGGCTTGAGTGGAGTGTTGCATGTAGAGTGGTTGAATGGCAAGAGTTCCCTATTCTGGAGGTTGTCAGAGAGAGAGAGAAAGGGGGTAGAGCCGAGACCTGGGGCTATGCAAAGTACCAATAAAGCCTTAGAAAAAGGCTTGTACTGTTCACAAAGGCACTAGGCATCCCTGAGGGGATCTTATGAGCCCTGGAAGAAAGGAGCTCTGCAGGTGTTCAGGCTCCCAGACTCCAGGAAAAAGGAAAACAATAGAGGGAGGAAGAGAGAGAGAGAGAGAAAGGAGACAGGTGTCTCGCTCTCTCCCAGATTTCGGGTTTCAGCAGCAAGAATGTAAGGTATAGTTCGGGCCAAGGCAGAAAAGGAGGAGAGACGACCACAATGAAAGTAGGTTACCTTTATTCAGGCAAGGAGGGGCGACAGTCGGCCTAAGGACCAGGTTGAGCGCAAGAGGGATCAGGGAGGCTTCATATTTAAAGGGAGGTTTGTGGAAGCGATAAGGGAAACGTTAGTCAGGTGGGATGTTTGGGGTACTCTTTAGTTGAGATGGTATTTGTAGTTGGGCAGGGGGTGATAAGTCTTCTGGCAGGGGTGATAAATCTTGGCAGATGTAGGGGGTGGAAGGTTTCAGAACAGGGGGTGATAAGTCCCCTGGGCAGGAGGTGATAAGTCTCAGATAGATACAACCGGCCTGGAGCATCAGGGCGGGACCTAAAGTTCGGTTTTGTTTTCTCTGAAGTTAGATGATTCAGCAAGGGCCTTTGACACTTGTTTTCTTTTCTAGGCCCAAAGACTGCTTCACTGCCTGTTTTTTGTAAATAGTGTTATTGGAACACAGCCATTCTCAGCAGCCAGCCTCATCTGCCTATGTAGTGTTTCTGATAACTTTTGTACCACGAGAGTAAGGTTCAGTGGTTATAATGGAGAATGTATGGCTCTCAAAGCCAAATATATTTACTACCTGACTCTTTACGGGAGAAAAAAAATTTTTTTTGCTAACCTCTGATCCTGACAATTCACCCAGAATTATCATCAGTATCCTGAGTGCAAAAATTTTCACCTTCATCAAATCCCCTAATCCATTGCTTCTCAAATTTAAATGTACATATAGACTACCTGGGGGTCTTGTTAAAAATGCAGATTCTGATTCAGTAGGTCTACAGTGAGGCCTGAGATGATGCATTTCTCATAAATATCAAGGTGATACCAGTATTGCTAGTCCCTACATCAAAATGATCACCACAATGTCTAGTTAAATGTCCATCACCACACCTAGATAAGATTTTTTTCTTGTGATGAGACTTAAGATTTACTCTCTTAGCAACTTTTAAATATGAAATACAGTATTTTAAACTATATAAACAACTGACTGTTTAGCACAGAGAATTCTATGCAATAGTCTATAATGACCTATATGGAAAAAGAATCTTAAAAAAAAGTAGATATATGTATATGTATAACTGATTCACTTTGCTGTTCACCTGAAACTAGCACATTATAAATCAACTATACTCCAATGAAAAGTAAAATAAAATAATAAAAATAAGCTATAGTCACCATGCTTTATTTGACATCTCCAGGACTTATTTATTTCATAATTGGAAGTTTGTACCTTTTGACTACCTTCACCCATTTCACTTGATCTTGATCCACATTGCCTCTGGCAACCACCAATATGTTCTCTGTATCTGTGAGTTCCTGTTTTCATATTCATTTTCTAGATTCCATATATAATGAGATCATATTGTGTTTGTCTTTTTCTGTCTGGCTTATTTCACTTAGCATAATGCCCTCAGGGTTCACCCATGTTGTCACAAATGGAGGAATTTTCTTCTTTTCTGTGGCTAAATAATATTCTGTTGTTTTATATGTATATTTTATTTATCCATTCATTGACTGATGGACATGTAGATTGTTTCCATGTCTTGGTTATTGTAAATAATGCTGCAGTGAACACAGGGGTGCAGATATCTTTTTCAAATTAGTGTTTTCATTTCCTTTGGATAAATACCCAGAAGTAGAATTGCTGGATTACATGGTAATTTGATGGGGGTTTGTAACGTTGTTCAGGAGGCAGTGAGCAAAACATCCCCAAGAAAAAGAAATGCAAGGAGGCAAAATGGTTGTCTGAGGAGGCCTTGCAAATAGCTGAAAAAAGAAGAGAAATGAAAGGCAAAGGAGACGAAGAACAATATACCCATCTGAATTCAGAGTTCCAAAGAATAGCAAGGAGAGATAAGAAAGCCTTCCTAAGTGAACAGTGCAAAGAAATAGGGGAAAACAATAGAATGGGAAATACTAGAGATCTCTTCAAGAGAATTAGAAATATCAAGGGAACATTTCGTGCAAATATGGGCACAATAAAGGACAGAAATGATATGGACCTAACAGAAACAGAAGATATTAAGAAAAGATGCCAAGAATACCCAGAAGAAATATACAAAAAAAGATCTTCATGACCCAGATAACCACGATGTTGTGATCACTCACCTAGAGCCAGACATCTTGGAGTACGAAGTCAAGTGGGCCTTAAGAAGCATCACTATGATCAAAGAGGGTGGAGGTGATGGAATTCCAGCTGAGCTGTTTCAAATCCTAAAAAATGATGCTGTAAAGTGCTGCATTCAATATGGAAGCAAATTTGGAAAACTCAGCAGTGGCCACCGGCCTGGGAAAGGTCAGTTTTCATTCCAACCCCAAAGAAAGGCAATGCCAAAGAATGTTCAAACTACCGCACAGTTACACTCATTTCACATGCTAGCAAAGTAATGCTCAAAATTCTTCAAGCTAGGCTTCAACAGTACATGAACTGAGAACTTCCAGGTGTTCTAGCTGGTTTTAGAAAAGGCAGAGGAACCAGAGATCAAATTACCAACGTCTGCTGGATCATCGAAAAAGCAAGAGAATTCCAGAAGAACATCTATTTCTGCTTCATTGACTATGCTAAAGCATTTGACTGTGTGGAGCTCAACAAGCTGTGGAAAATTCTTAGAGATGGGAATACCAGACCACCTTACCTGCTTCCTGAGAAACCTGTGTGCAGGTCCAGAAGCAGCAGTTAGAAGCAAACATGGAACAACAGACTGGTTCCAAATTGGGAAAGGAGTACATTAAGGCTGTATATTGTCACCATGCTTATTTAACTTTTATGCAGAGTAAATCATGAGAAATGCCAGACTATAGGAAGCACAAGTTGGAATCAAGATTGCAGGGAGAGTGCTCGCTTCGGCAGCACATATACTAAAATTGGAACGATACAGAGAAGATTAGCATGGCCCCTGCGCAAGGATGACATGCAAATTCGTGAAGTGTTCCATACTTTTTCTTCTCCTGTACCTCCCCAGGCAGCCTGGGGAAAGTGGTTGGCTCAGGGCTTGACAGAAGGAAGACAAATAAATACTGTATTAATAAGAAAAAAAAAAAAAAGATTGCAGGGAGAAATAGCAATAACCTCAGATATACAGATGACACCACCTTTATGACAGAAAGTGAAGAGAAACTAAAGAGTCTCTTGATGAAAGTGAAAGAGGAGAGTGAAAAGCTGGCTTAAAACTCAACATTCAAAAAACTAAGATCATGGCATCTGGTCCCATCACTCATAGCAAATAGATGGGGAAGCAATGGAAACAGTGACAGACTTTTCTTGGGTTCCAAAATCGCTGCAATTTGTGACTGCATCTATGAAATTAAAAGATGCTTGCTCCTTGGAAGAAAAGCTATGACAAACCTAGACAGCATATTAAAAAGTAGAAACATCACTTTCCCAACCAAGGTCGATCTAGTCAAAGCTATGGTTTCTTCAGTAGTCATGTACAGATGTGAGAGTTGGACCATAAAGAAGGCTGCATGGCGAAGAATTGATGCTTTTGAACTGTCATGTTGGAGAAGTCTCTTGAGAGTCCCCTGGACTGCAAGGAGATCAAACCAATCAATTCTAAGGAAATCAACCCTGAACATTCATTGGAAGGACTGATGCTGAAGCTGAAGCTCCAATACTTTGGCCACCTGATGTGAAGAGCCAACTCATTGGAAAAGACCCTGATGCTGGGAAAGACTGATGGCAAGAGGAGAAAAGGACAGCAGAGGATGAGATGGTTGGATGGCATCACAGACCCAGTGGACATGAGTTTGAGCAAGCTCCAGGAGATGGTGAAGGACAGGGAAGCCTGGTGTGCTGCTGTCTATGGGGTTGCAAAGAGTTGGATATGACTGAGCTACTGAACAACAAAGTGGTAATTCTCGTTTTAATTTTTTGAGGAACCTCCATACCATTTTCCATAGTGGCTGTAACAATTTACATCCCCACCAATAGTGCACTAAAGTGAAAGTGTTAGTTATTCAGTCATGTCCAACTTTTTGTGAGCCTGTGGTTTGTAGCCCGCCAGGCTCCTCTGTCTATGGGATTCTCCAGGCAAGAATGCTGGAGTGGGTTGCCATTCCCTTCTCTAGGAGATCTTCCTGACTCAGGGATCGAATCCAGGTCTCCTGCACTGCAGGCAGATTCTTAACAATCTGAGCCTACAAAGAAGCCCTAGGTACACTAGGGTTCCCTCTTTTCCATAGCCTTAATACTTCTTTTTCTTTTTTTAACTGAAATATAGTTGATTTACAATGTTGTTAATCCCTGCTTTAGAGCAAAGTGCTGAAATTATAATACATATATAGTCTTTATACATATATATATATATATATATGTGTATATATATATCCTTTTCTCTATAGTTTATCATAGGATACTAAACCAACACTTATTTCTTATCTTTTTGATAACACCCTTTCTAGTGACTGTGAGATGATCTCATTGTGATTTTGATTTGCATTTCCCTGAAGATTAGTGATGTTGAGCACCTTTTCATGCACCTGTTGGCCATTTGAATATCTTCTTTGGAAAAATGTTTACTCAAGTCCTTTGTCCATTTTTAAATTGGATTATTTGATTCTTTGCTATTGAGTTGTATGAGTTCTTTATATCTTTGGATATGAATCATTTATCAGATTTAGGATTTGCAAACATTTTTTCCCATTCCATAGGTTGCCTTTTTGTTAATGTTTTTCTTTTTTGACCCTGCCACATGGCCTGTGGTATCTTAGTTTCCTGACCAGAGATAGAACCTCTGCCCCTTGCAGTGGAAGCACGGAGTCTTAACCCCTCAACCACCGGGGAAGTCCCTGCAAATGCTTTTTAGTTTGATATAGTCCAACTTATTTATTGTTGCCTTTATTATCTTTGTTTTTTTAAAAAAATCATCAATAAGATTGATGTTCAGGAAGTTACCACCTATGTTGAAGTTCTTCTAGGAGTTTTATTGTTTCAGGTCTTACATTCATGTCTTTAATCCATTTTGAGTTCATTTTTGGGTATGGTGTAAAACAGTGGGCTAGTTTTATTGTTTTGCATGTGGCTGTCCCGTTTTTCTGACCATTTATTAGAGAAACTGTCCTTTCCCCAATGCATATTCTTGTCTCCTTTGTTAAATTTAATTGATTATATATGCTTCTGTTTATTTCTTGGCTCTCTCTTTTCTTCCATTGATCTGTAATGTCTACTTTGTGCTAATATACTGTTTTGATTGCTATAACATTATAATATAATTTGAAATCAGGAAGTGTGATGGCTTCAGCTTTGTTTTTCTTTCTCAAGATTGTTTTGGCTACTCAAAGTCTTTTGTGGTGGTTGTTACTCAGTTGCTAAGTCGTGTCTGACTTTTTGCAACCCGATGGACTACAGCATGCCAGCCTTCCCTGTCCTTCCCTATCTTCCAGGATTTTCTCAAACTCATGTCCAGTGAGTCGGTGATGCCATCAAACTATTTCATCCTCTGTCATCCCCTTCTCCTACCCTCAGTCTTTCCCACCATCAGGGTCTTTTCCAATGAATCGGCTCTTTGCATCAGGTGACCAAAGTATTGGAGCTTCAACTTCAGCATCAGTCCTTCAGATGAATATTCAGGGTTGATCTCCTTTAGGATTGACTGGTTTGATTTCCTTGGCTTCCCTGGTACTCAGATGGTAAAGAATCTGCCTGCAATGCAAAGGTCTGGGTTTGATTCCTGAGTCAGGAAGATTTTCTGGAGAAGGGAATGGCTACCCACTCCCATATTCTGGCCTGGAAAACTCCATGGATAGGAAGAAAACTCCTGGCAGGCTACAGTTCAGGAAGTTGCAGAGTCAGACACAACTGAGCAACTAACACTTTCACTTTTGTGGTTACAATGAAATTTTAAGATTGTTTGTTTTGTTTCTGTGAAAAATGACATTAGAATTTCATTAGAAATTGTATTCAATCTGTATATCTTTGGGTAGTATGAACATTTTAATAATATTAATTTTTCTAATTTACGAGCACAAAATATCTTTGCATTTATTTGCATTTGTGTGTACTTCCAATTTCTTTCATCAGTGTCTGATAGTTGTCAGTAAACAGATCTTTAACCTCCTTCATTTAGTTTATGCCTAGGTAATTTGTTCCTTTTGGTACAACTGTGAATGGGATTGTTTTCTTAATTTCTTTTTCCCACCAGTTTTGTTCTCAATTCTCTCTTATTATTTCTCTTGTTATCCAGCTTAATTTCTCTGGTTCATCAACTCCTTTGCCTTTCTTTCCCTCTGTTGCTTTCACCTGACAAAAACTCAGCTCTGGATGAACCCAAATTATGCCTTCTCCTTATCTGTACCAACATAGCTGTGCATAGCAGGAGAAATATCAATAAACCCACATTCCCCTGGAGAAGGAAATGGCAACCCACTCCAGTATTCATACCTGGAGAATCTAATGGTTAGAGGAGCCTGGCAGGCTATGGTCCATAAGGTTGCAAAGAGTCAGACACAGCTGAAGCAACTTAGCATGGACGTCTCTAAATTCATAGTCACTGACCTTAGACAGACCCTCACCATTGCTCCTCAATCCTCCAGTGTTTCCTGAGCATGCTCTCTCTTCCATACTCTCAAAGTCCATTCCACACTTCCCCTTGCCGCTCAGACCTCCCATTCTTCATTCCCACTCATTTCCCGCCGATCCTTTCAGATTTGTTGAGAACCTCCTTGTCCAGGTTAAAGAACTCCTATTTTAAAGCAGGTTTTTTCAACAGCACTATTTATACTTTGGGCCAAATATGTTTTTGTTATGGAAGATGGTCCTAAGTGTTATAGGATGTTAGCAGGTTTCCTGGTATCTACTCAAGATGCCAGTAATACCCCAGGTGTCAAACAAAAATATCTCCAGGCATTGCCAGGTATCTGTTGAGTAGTAAAATCTCCCCTAATCGCAACCACTGGTTTAAAGCAACAGAAATCGATTCCAGCTAACTTCAAGGAAAAGGGGGACTTCCCTGGTATTCCAGTGGTTAAGAATCTGCCTGCCAATGCAGGGGACATGGGTTCATGGGTTCAATCCCTGGTCCAAGAAGATTCCACATGCCATGAGGCAACTAGGCCCATGTGCCACAAGTACTGAGTCCCATGGGTCTAGAGCCTGTGGTCTGCAAAAGAAGCCCTCACACCGCAGCTAGAGAATAGCCTCCTCTCCCCACGACTAGAGAAAGCCCATGTGCAGCAACAAAGACCCAGCACAGCCAAAAATAAAATTTAAAATTAATTTAATAAAATGGGAATTTATTGGAAAGATAGAAGAGTAATTCATAGACTGAATGGGAAAAGAATCCCAGGGCCAGGAGATTGTAGATTTTCTTTTTAGAGGTGACAATTAGATTGTCTCCTTCTGTTTTTTTTTTTTTTTTTTTTTTTTTGGTGTTCCTAATTAAGTTTAAAATTCTCAGTAAGAAAAATCTAAGTCATGTTAAGTCAGGTATTCGCTCCTGTGGCCTAGGGAATAGAGTCTATAGCCAGAATGAAGCTAGGGAGGGCTGTTCAGCAGAAAAAAGAATAGCTGTCACACACCTTCCATATTCTGTATCTTTATTCACCTAAAATGATGTAAAACCTGATGACAGAGGCTTCAGTGAATTGAAGTTTAATTTTCTATCATAAAAGTAAGTCTGGAGGTAGGTAGTTTTTGGCATTGCTTCAGCTGCTAAACAGTATCATCACAGTCTTTTTCCTTTTCTGAGCTCTGGCTTTTCATCTTCAAGTTTACGGAAAGTTGAAAAATGGCTCTCATACTTCCTGACATCATGAATCATGACCACATCCAAAAGTAGGAAAAACATGAGGATGGAGGAAGCAGCAGAAGGACCTTATATGAGAAGTTCCCTCTACTTTTATCAGCAAAGGAAAATCTTTCACTGAAGCCCCCTCAGCAAAAAAAAACCCTTAAGGTCTATTGACCAGAAATAGGTTATATGGCCATTCTCTTACCTTCAAGATATGATGGGAGAGTCAGTATCTGGCAGAAGGGAGTGTGATAGTCATGACTGACTTAGACCATTGTTAATCCCCCTGATCTGGGCTTGTTGGTGCCAAATTTTGGGTTCTATCAGCAATAGAAGAGGGTCTAAGCTGTTAGTTAGCCAATGGTATGGTGCCTGCTAAATTTCTCAACATTAAATCCACAAACCTACATGATTCTGTCAATTATTTCTTCTTTTTTCCTTTCTGTAACAACAAAAGGCAATCCCTTTACCTGTACTCTGAATCTTGTTCCCTTCCCCCAGTTCTCGAAGACTTCATTTTTTTTTTCCACTTGATTATCCCCTTTCTTTCCTGTATCATTCATCTTCCCTAGCTATTGAATCATATTCTAGGCATACAAACATGCTCTAGGAATGTTTTCCATCTTTAAAGATTCCTTCCTTATGGGTAGATAAAGAGATGTGATAAAGCAAGCATAGTAAAATGTTAATTATAGAGTTCAGTGAGAATTACTGCAACATTCTTTCAACTTTTCTGTATGTTTAAAACTTTGATAATAAAATATTTGAAATAAAATCCTTCCCTTAACTCTCAGTCACCTTCCAATTTGTTTCTCTGCTTATTATTTATTCAGATTCCTTTAAAAAGTTCTTTTCTCTGCTTGCTTCCCTCTCTTTACTCTCAGCTTATACCAATTTGGCTTCCATCTCCACCACTCCTCTGAGATGGCTCTTATTAAGCTTGCCTTTGAATGGACACTTTTCTGTCCTCGTCTTATTCAACTGTTCAACATCATTCTTTGCTGCTGACCTGTCTGTCCTGAAACAATTTGCGCTTTTGGCATCTGACACCACTTATTCTAGTTTTCTTTCTACCCTTCTACTTACTCCTTTTTTGGTCTCCTTTGCCAACTTCTTCTCCATTGTTGTTGTTTAGTTACTAAGTCACGTCTGACTCTTTTGTGACCACATAGACTGTAGCCCACCAGGCTTCTCCCTGAGATTTCCCAGGCAAGAATTCTGGAGTGAATTGCCATTTCCTTCTTCAGGAGATCTTCCCCACCCAAGGATCAAACCCACGTCTCCTGCATTGGCAGGCAGATTCCTTCCTGCTGAGCCACCAGGGATCTTCTCCACTACCCAACTTCTAAGGGTTGGAATGTCCCAAGGGTTGGTTCCAGGACTACTTCTCTGTCTACAGCCAATTTCCCCACACAGGCACTTTTGGCATTTTCTGTTGGACACTTCTTCATTGAGTAGGATTTTCCATGCATTCCAGGATGTTGTACAGTCCTAGGCCCTTTACCCTAAATGCCAGCAGTGTTCCTATTGTCCTTTTAGTCGGTGTGACAGCCCAAGTTGCCTCCTAACAGTCCCTAGGGAAGTGATATTTCTCAGGGTTAAAAACTGTTCTGTCTCTTAATAGGTGATACAAACCAGTCTGTGACCTTAAATATCATATATATGCTAATTTTCAAATATCTCTGGCCCAAACATCTCTTTTGAACTCTCAGCTGCCTCCAATTATGTGCATGACATTTTCATTTGAGTGGTCTATTTAGAAGCTCAATAAGTATTTGATTAGTGAATGATCTAATTAATTGTCTTAGCCCCTCCCTCCTATTGAAAACTAAATTCTTGATCTTTTCCTACCTGCTGTTCCCTGTGGGGACATGGAGATGTGCTTACTCAAATCCCTCTTCAAGAAAGGACTGGCTGGCTGCCCAGCTGTGAAGCATGTGGTTAGCTGACAGCTTCCAGTTCTTACCTGCTTCAGGGTCTACCTCACCTTTAGAGCCACCATTATATGCCATATAACTGATGGCATGCTCTTCTTGGGGAGATTGCCAGCCAATGAATGAGCAAAGTTGTAGTAAAAGGACCTAAAGCAGTGTTAGACACCAAGCAGTCTAACACAGAACTCTACTAACTAGCAGCCTTTGCTCTGGTATTTGCCATTGTGCTGGCAAAGACTTTATCAGGTTTCATCACTGCTTTTGCAACTTTCCCTGTACCATTCTGCTCCTGCTTCTTTTCCTTTTACAAGGGTTGTTTCCTGAGAAACTTGTGGCACACCTAACTCTGTTTCAGCATCTGCTTCCCAGAGAACCTATTCAGCACTCTGTCTTTTACATTTCAGTAAATGGAATGTACCTAGTTGCTTAAGCCAAACCCTGTGAGTCATTCCTGATTCTTAATGCTCCTTCATACTATATATCTAACTCATCAGCAAGTTCTGTTGACTCTACTCTGACATACATAATCTACTTTTCTCTCTCCTCCCACCACCCCAGTCCAAGTCATCATCATTTCTCACTAGAATACTGCAAATAGCTACAAAAGTCATGTCTGAAACTCACTCTGATTTCCTATATCCCATTCTCCACACAGCAGTTGTGGGGGAGTGGGGGGGTGGGGGTGGGGGATGATCTTTAAAACCTAACCTGGCTTTACTTGAAAACAATGGCTTCTAATCCAAACTCTGTCCAGTATCTGTCAAGACTCTTCATGAGGTCTTCTAGCTTTCTGTTCAACCTTATTTCTCACTAATATCCTTCTCAGTCACTGTACTCTAGCCATGTTTGTTGTTGTTCTGAGAAGCCATTCCTAGGCAAGGCCATTGCCCAAGCTATACCCACTTCACAGACCACTCTTTCCTCTACATTTTACATAGTCAGATCCTTCTTCACTAGTACTCAAGTGCCATTGCTTCAGAAAAGCCCACTCTGACCACTCAACCTGAAGTAATTTTCCTCTCCTCCTTCCCATTATTCTCCCTAATAATATACATGTACATATATATGAAATTCACTATATATAGGTATACATATATTTGGGCTTCCCTGGTGGCTCAGCTAGTAAAGATTCCTCCTGCAAGGTGGGAGACCTGGGTTCGATCCCTGGGTTGGGAAGAGCCCCTGGAGAAGGGAAAGGCTACTTAATCCAGTATTCTCGCCTAGAGAATTTCGTAGACTGTATAGTCCATGGGGTCGCAAAGAGCAACTTTGAGTGAGCGACTCACTCACTCATACATACATATGCACTTTTTTCTTTGTGTTTTTTTTTTTTTAATTTATTTTTGGCTGTGCTGGGTCTTCATTGCTGCTCAACTTTTCTCTAGTTGTGGCAAGCAGGGGCTACCCTCTAGTTGTGGTGTGAGAGCTTCTCATTGTGGTAGCTTCTCTTGTTGCAGAGCATAGGCTCTAAAGTGCATGGGCTTCAGCAGTTGCAGCACATGGGCTCGGTCGTTGTGGCTCCTGGGCTCTAGGTCACAGGCTCAATAGTTGTGGAGCACCATGGGGTTAGTTGCTCAGAGGCATGTGGAATCCTCCTGGATGGGGGATCAAACCCATGTCGCCTGCATTGGCAGGTGAATTCTTTGCCACTGAACCACCAGGGAAGCCCCTCCTTAATTGTTTTTGTCTGTCTCTCTCACATGGCCAGAAAATCTGTAAGAGTATGGACAATATTTGGTTTATCACCATTTACCCAGAGTTAGATACATATAATAGGCAATTAATACATATTTGTTGAATGAACAAGTAAGTGAATAAAAGGAAAATTACCAAATTATCTTAGATATTCTTAGGATGTTTTTCTCAGTATTTTGACAAAGGGATTTGATTTTTGTTTTTATCTTTTTAAAATATTTTATTTATTTAACTGCACCGAGTCTTACTTGTGGTATTCAGGATCTTTAATTGTGACATGTGGGATCTAGTTCCCTGACCAGGGATCAAACCTGGGACTCCTACATTGGGAGTGTGGAGTCTTCGCCACTGGACCACCGAGAAATCCCTGTTTTTATCTTTTTTCCTTTAGAAAAAGAATGAAAATTGTATCCTCTGCCTGCTGATATTAGTGATCATCACATAGGAGACACATATTAATAAGAGTAAATCAAACAGCAAAAACAGTATGTAGATCCATGTTACAATGACAATAATTTCAAAAGTCCTTTACTTTAAAAATTAAACTATCTTTACTGAGAAAATCTTATAATATCCTAGGAACAATAATTTTACTCCCACTTAGCAATCCTTGGGTTTCCCTGGTGGCTCAGTCAGTAAAGAATCTACCTGCAATGCCAAAGACCTGGGTCCAATCCCTGGGTCAGGAAGATCCATTGGAGAAGAGAAAAGCTACCCACTCCAGTATTCTTGCCTGGAGAATTCCATGGACAGAGGAGCCTGGCAGGCTACAGTCCATGAGGTCACAAAGAGTCAGACATGACTGAGTGACTAGCACTAGCAAGCCTTAAAAAAGGAAAGAACAAACTAGAAACACAAGTAGTATGAAGTATTTGTTCCATAGATTATAAGAATTTAGTGAGAAAAAATTCAGTCATGCTGCAGTAAGGAACATTATCAAGTAGTGTGTGCTATATTCATAATTTTTGTTTCTGTTCAGCAAAAAACTTAAAATGTGCAATGACTGTAGTTATATAAATCTTATTCCCAGTCACTAGATTTTTGTTTTTATTTTATGAAGTTAAAAAAACATAACCTCTTGTTCCCCCTAAGGAATAGACAGAATATTCAGAAAGCAGTCAGTTTAGAGATCTCCTATAAAATTTCACTATAATAGATGTTTATCTGAAATACTTGCAAAACTGAGTTTGTACTTTTACTCACTCTAAAGAGATCTGACTCACAGTGTTTACACATCCTTCTCTAACTTTTATGATTCTTTTAAAAAAATATTTATTTGCACCAGTTCTTAGTTGTGGGACACAGGACCTTCAGTCTTTGATGTGGCATGTGGAATCTTTACTTGTGGCATGCGAACTCTTAGCTGCAGCATGTGGGATCTAGTTCCCTGACCAGGGATTGAACCTGGGCCCCCTGCATTGGGAGCATGGAATCTTAGCCACTGGACCACCAAGGAGGTCCCTCTAACTTTTATGATCCTTTTAATGTAGACATTTTCTAATGACATCATGAGCTTTCCCAAGCAACTCACCCTTTTGTGGTGCCATACAAATATGCTTTCCACATCCCATCCTAGGCTACAGTCCTGAATGAGGTTAATACATTGGACATAATACAAAGAAATTGGCAAATGATTGGAGTAGTATGAAGGCATTAGTTGACATTCCAAAGTGGTAAGGCAATTCATGATGTCATAAAGGGTGTGGCCATGTAAATTCAAAAATGTAGAAGATTGTTAGTATAGTTCATGCTCTCACAAAAGAGAGGTAAAACTTGATGCTTAAAGGGGAGGACAAACTGAAACTACTAAAGGGTGATGCAAAGTAATTATTCACAGGAGGAGAAGGATGAGTCCTTCTTTGGGAAACCAGTAATGTCAGAAGGAGATGGAACAGTCCTTTATTCCTTTAAATATGATATCATAGAAAACTAGAAAAGTTTTAGGACTAAGGTTACCAACTGGTGCCCAGGGGTAGAATTAGACCTATAGACACATTGTATTGGCCTGCTTACAGAGTTGGGGTTTTTCCCAACATTACCAAATCACAAGTTTCCATAATAAAAATTAGGATGTCTGGGTTCTCTTGAAAATATTGGTGTTCTGACAATCCTTAGCCTGCATTCCTACATGGCAGCAACTGGCTGGAGCAAAGTAACAGCTTCTCTCTTTGGACAAGGCAGATAGTCATTACAATCCCCACTTAGCCAGCTTTACTTACATCATCCATCTAGCACTTGTAGGCATTTAAGTGTGTGACACAGGTTTGGGGAATTCCATATAATAAAGAGATGAATCAGTGTTGTAGGAGGGGAATCTATGACATAAGATATATAGACCTTGGAAAATTCATTACGACAAGAGTAGTAGCAGCAGAATGTTTATATCCTGCCATTTTAATCCCAATAGTATTTTTTCTAAACCTGCAACTCTGACCTCAGAGCATTTGCCTCCATCATGCAGTCTATGCATCAATCAAGGAACTAAACTGGATCAATGAAATTTAATTTTACGATATTTACTTTCCTCCCAAATTTACTAATATTGGCATGATTTTTATTATATGCTTATTGTCAGGTGTCCTTTGTGTCAAACATCTTTGGGTCAAGTTTAGAACAAATTTCATTGTCCTCAAGTGTAATAAACCATTATGTCTCCAGAAGATAACACATTTCAAAGCATCACCAACTGTTTGTCCTTGGGGTATCCTATTCTCCTTACTGCCTGCATGCCGTGGCACAGACTGCTTCTTTTCTTGTAATGTCTTTCCCTCTCACTAAACTCCTAGTCATTTTTCAAAAAAATAGTGGATAAATCACTTCCCCTAACTACACCCTCCTAGCATTAAAAAATAATTCCTCCATTAGGCTCTCAGAGAATTTTTTTTTTGGAGGCAAAGAATATGACTTTACTTGGAAAGCTGGCTGACCAAGAAGATGGCAGACTGATGTCTCAAAATAATCATTTTATCAGAGTCTGGATGCCAGGTTCTTTGATAGGACATATAGGAAGAAGACAACAGAGGACGAGTTGGTTGGATGGCATCACCGACTAGATGGACATAAGTTTGAGCAAGCTCTGGGAGCTGGTGATGGAGAGGGAAGCCTGGTGTGCTGCAGTTCATGGAGTTGAAATGAGTCAGACACGACCAAGCAACTGAACCACACTGAAAGAAGAGGAAGTGAGAAAATAAAGTAAAAAGGTCATTAATTTTACAAATATCTTCCAGAATTGCAAGCTTTGGCGAAGGGATGTGCTAATCTCTTCTTTCTTGCATAGGCTCTCAAAGAATTTTAAAATTTTTATTTATTTATTTTTGGCTCTGCTGGGTCTTTGTTGCTGCATGGTTTTTGTATAGTTGCAGCAAGCAGTGGCTACTGTCTGGTTGAGGTATTGATGGTTTTGAACTGTGGTGTTGGAGAAGACTCTTGAGAGCCCCTTGGACTGCAAGGAGATCCAACCAGTCCATCCTAAAGGAGATCAGTCCTGGGTGTTCATTGGAAGGACTGATGTGGAAGCTGAAACTCCAATACTTTGGCCACCTCATGTAAAGAGCTGACTCATTTGAAAAGACTCAGATGCTGGGAAAGTTTGAAGGCAGGAGGAGAAGGGGACGACAGAGGATGAGATGGTTGGATGGATGGTATCACCAACTTGATGGACATGAGTTTGAGTAAACTCCGGGAGTTGGTGATGGACAGAGAGGCCTGGAATGCTGCAGTCCATGGGGTCGCAAAGAGTTGGACACAACTGAGTGACTGAAGTGAACTAAACTCCTGCAGTGGCAGGCAGATTCTCTACCATGGAGCCACCAGGGAAGCTCACTCTCGTAGAATTTTGAAGATACCTTTATTAAAGAACTTATACACTTATTTTAGAATTTCAGTAGTTTTTTTTTTATGTATTAATCTTTTGGGGTAGAATTAAAGACTGAGTTACTTTAAAGCAGTATTATAGTGTCTCCAGCGCCTAGCAATCTAAAGACATTTAATAAATATGTGTTGAATGAATGGTTATAAGCAGGTATAGAAATCTACTAGGTCAAGTGTTATGGGATGAGGCCATAATGGGACATGTAATAAGAAGTTGCCATAAGGGAATGAAGCAGAATATGACATCATGAGAAAAAATCTGTGAGAATTTATCTGTTGACAATAGTCTGGAAACGTTGACTACAACAGGAAGAGGAGCTGGATCATGCATTTAGCACACTAGGGTGATGCAAGCCTCTCTGGAATCCTGCCATGCCCAGATAAGCATTAACACTTATATAGTGCCTGGAGCCTAGTAAGCCTGCAGTAAATACTTATTGAATAAATTAATGTGTGAATGATCTGGGAATGATCTAGCATATTCTGGACACTGGGTCATCATAAATCAGACTTTCATTCTATTAATAATCTGGGTTAGTCAAGGGTGGTTGGTTTCTTGGTCAAGCTGGACTGGCATATAACTGTGTTTTGAGTCAGGCTGATCTCTTCACTGAGGACATGGTGGTCTATCTATGCAACACAACTCTGGGTACCACATTGTATTAAGATGGTACCAGCTGTGATTCTGACTGGATTGTAAACTAGTTTCTGAACTGATATGCTAGGATTGGTCAGCAGGTCTAATCTTGGGTGTGAGGAGGAGGGAAGGAAGGAGAAGGGAAGAAAAGAAGAAAGGAAGGAAGGCAGAGTGGAGTGCATAAACAAGCAACTGTAAGAAAAGTTGTCGGATGTACACACTGCTATATTTAAAATCGATAACCATATAAAAATAAAAAATAATAATAATAATAATAAAATGGATAACCAATAAGGACCTACAGTACAGCACATGGAACTCTGTTCAATGTTTTGTGGCAGCCTGGATGGGAGGGGAGTTTGGGGGAGAATGGATACATGTATATGTATGGCTGAGTCCCTTTGCTGTTCACTGAAACTATCACAACGTTGTTTTTTGTTAATCAGCTATGTGCTGTGCTGTGCTTGGTCACTCAGTCATGTCTGACTGTGGTCCATGGACTGTAGTTCTCCAGGCTTCTCTGTCCATGGGATTCTCCAGGCAAGAATACTGGAGTGGGTTGCCGTGCCCTCCTCCAGGGCATCTTCCCGACCCAGGGATGGAACCCAGGTCTCCTGCATTGCAGGTGGATACTTTACCATCTGAGCCACCAGGGAAGCCCAGGAATACTAGAGTAGGTAGCCTATCCCTTCTCCGGGGGATCTTCCCAAGCCAGGAATTGAATTGGGGTCTCTTGCATTGCAGGCGGATTCTTTACCAGCTGAGCTACCAGAATAGCCCATTAATCAGCTATGAAAGTGAAAGTGAAAGTTGCTCAGTCCTGTCCGACTCTTTGCAACCCCACCAACTATACAGTCCATGGAATTCTCCAGGCCAGAATACTGCAGGGGGTAGCCTTTCCCTTCTCAAGGGGATCCTTTCAACCCAGGGATCGAACCCAGGTCTCACACATTGCAGGAGGATTCTTTACCAGCTGAGCCACAAGGGAAGCCCATTAATCAGCTATACCCCATTATAAAATAAAAAGTTTGAAAAAAAAAGAAAAACTTGTTATGCCATCAAGTAGTCTTCCAGCTGAACTCTCCATAAGAAAAGAAACAAGTAAAGAAATTTATTAAATTTTTAAAAAGAAAATAAAAAAGAAAAGCAACAAGTCTCTCACGAAAGGGCCTACCTTATTATCCTCACTATGCGCAGTCACTGGCTAGGGAATCATGGACTTGTGAATTGCCAAGCACAGCATCGGAGGCCTACAGTCAATTATGCTCCCTGCAGTCAGAGACCCAAGAGGCACTTTCTCATCACTGCCATAGTCCACCCATTGTACCATGCAGACCCACTTGTCTACTCAGGTTCAGGTTCACCTCCTCCATGCTGCCCAGGGGTCTCTCTTCTTGAGGGAAACTTCCTTCCTGTGGGAAGTGTGTTGGAAGAACTACAGCATCTATTCCTGCATTTGATCTCAAGGCCTCAATTAGTACTCATCCTCTCCTTCCTCCATTATGGGTTCTAAATTCCCCTCACCCTCAGCTACCACCTCAGCAGGTCTGCATGGCTTTCCAGATCCTGCAACTCAAACTTCTATATCTGAGGGTCCTGAACCCATTGATAATCATACCCTTCTCAGTCCAGGTTTGCTACATGTAACCATTCATAGTTATAATGGAGCAAAAGGATTCCGGGGGTGTTCAAGGTGATAGAAGAGGCCTGATATACTCAACTTGCCCCAACATGGCTGACTGGTCTCTTGGAGGAATAATGTCATAAAAGCAAGCAGTTCGAGACAGGGTGAACTTCACTAAAGCCCTTGTCCATTTCACAGCTTCTTTTCAAACTCAGGTAGCATAAATCAAAGTGCTGTGGTCACAATGATATATCGTGCTCTCCCCCACCCCCGGAATTCATGTGTTAAAAACCTAACACCCAAAGATGATATTATTTTCAGAGCTGGAAATGTTGAGAAGTGCCTAGGGTGGAATGAGTGCCTTATGAAAGGGACCCCAGAGGGATCCCTGGCCCCTTCCACCATGTGAGGACATAGGGAGAAGGTGCCTGCTAATGAATCAGGAACAGGGCCCTCACCAGAAAGTGATTTTGTTGGCACTTGATCTTGGACTTTCCAGCCTCTCGAACTGTGAGCAATAAATTTCTGTTGTTTGTAAGCTACCTAGTCTGTGGTATTTTGTTAAAACAGCCTGGGTATACAGGCAAATAAAATTAATTTTTAAGTTTTGTCCTGCGTTATGCCCTTTAATATTCTGGAACTAACTGACATAATAATATTTGGGACAGTGGTTCTGTCTTGAATCCATGAAATCAAAGCTATTTCATGGTAATACTGTGATGTTATCTACATTATCATTGATGGGGTCATCATTGCTAAATCAATCAATCAATGAAAAGGTCTTTAAACTTCCTTTGGTTCCATTTCCAATGTCCTAAATGTTCAGAAACCTGGAGACCAAAAAACCAGAGGACTTCTGCTTTAGGACAAAAGCTTTTTCTTTTTCCCTCTTGAAAAACAAAAAGACATTCATAGTTTTATGAATGGGTAAATAAGAACTACTTCTTGTATAGGAGCATTTTAGCAGATGAGCAAAGCTCGTGAGCACATATAATACAACTTTCTACAACCACATACATCTCTTTTCAGCTTCTTAAAGTGGCAAAGTGAACATGTTTATTACCATGACCCAAGTTATAACCTCTCTACAGCACATAAAAATAAGCAAGACTATGTATACTTAAATCTATGCTTCAGTTCAGTTCAGTCACTCAGTCGCATCTGACTCCTTGTGACCCCATGAATCGCAGCACACCAGGCCTCCCTGTCCATCACCAACTCCCGGAGTTTACTCAAACTCATGCCCATCGAGTCGGTGATGCCATCCAGCCATCTCACCCTCTGTCGGCCCCTTCTTCTCCTGCCCCCAATCCTTCCCAGCATCAGGGTCTTTTCCAATGAGTCAACTCTTCGCATGAAGTGGCCAAAGTATTGGAGTTTCAGCTTCAGCATCAGTCCTTCCAATGAACACCCAGGACTGATCTCCTTTAAGATGGACTGGTTGGAAATCTATGCTTAGTAATAATCAAAATACCAGTATTCTACTGAGAAGTTATCTAGGTATTCAGTGATTATCTATTAATTTATCTTATATCATTCCAATGTTTTTGTTTGTTTGCTTTTTGTGTGTGTTTTGTTTTGGGTTGCATCTCATGGCTTTCGGGATCTTAGTTCCCTGACCAGGGAACAAACCTGTGCTGTCTGCAGAGGAAGTACTCTGGAGTCCTGACCACTGGAATTCCCAGTCCAGTGTTTTAAGCTAAAAGAACTTAAACATTAAGTTTATTAAAATTAAAAACATTCAGGTTACCCCCAAACATACATACTACAAAGTGTAATTACTATTGAAATAAAAATGTTGTCAGTGTGATGATTCAATTTATTTGATCACAAATTTACATTTCACAGTCTTAAATATCATTTATGCCCTTCAGGCAAAGACCATCAGGAACACTCCTGTAGTTGAGCAAGTCTGGTTTATAACTCACTGAAGCAGGAGAGAATATGTACCATAGGGAACTGTGGGGCGACTCAGTACTAGAGTGTAAGAAAGGACTTACGGGACTAGAGATTTATTTGGTCGGGTGATTTTGGAGAAGGTACAGGAAGAGAGGGTTTACTCTAGGTGAAAGTGGGGACAATCTCTGATTATCTCAATACCTCTTATTCCAAGGGAGGGCACACTGATGCAAGCCTAGAGCTATCGCTGGTAAAGCAGCATCAGTTACTCATACTAGCTGGTACAGGGAGATATTTGGTATTTTACTGCTTGGACAATATTCTTGTTTTGTCTGTGTTCAGACATTATTGGAATGGGCTTGTTATTGTACTAATCCATCCTGGTCACAGCGTGGTCTTGTCTGTTGTTGATGTACTGTGAAACAGTTCATGTCCACCAGAAGCACATTAAGACCTAGCTGTGAGTGCCAAGCCAGCCTGCATTGGCAGGCGATCCTTAACCTATAGATTTAAATCTACGATTTTGGCTGCAAGTCAAGAGTGAAAACAGAAACCCCAAAACTTACTAGTTTGGATGTCAAAGAGGTGTTTTCCCTCCTGGTCAAAGGTTGTTCTCCTTCCTAGCTTGCATGGTCCTAAGAAGGACAAATAGATAAACAAATATGACTAACAAAATTTGGGGAATAACTTAGCCATAAGCAATCCAGAGACAAAAATAAATCACAGAATTAGTAGTGGCTACAAGATACTAGAGAAATATGTGTTACCTGACTCGAATTTGACGGCTTGCCACTCAAAAGCCAATTCTGAAGAGACAAGTGTTGGTTAGAAAGGAGAGATTGCTTTATTCATGAGGCCAGCATCCTGGGAAGAAGGCAGACTCGTAGCCAAGAACCAACTCTCAAGATTCTGCTTGACCGTGAAAGTTTGTAAAGAGAGAAAGGGGGAGTTAATCACAGTTAATCATTTAGGGAGGGGGTCAGAGTCTTTTATCGTCCACTGTGTGCAGATTTTTTTCTGGCTGGTTGGTGGTGAGGTAACAGGGCAGTGTCCCAGGAATCTTGTACTCAGATGAAGTGTACTCACTAGGTGGGAGCCTTTGCTCCTGATGAAGAAGCTGAATACATTGTCATATATATTCCTTGAGGAAGAACCAGGATGATGCTTTTTTATTACACTATTGTTTCTTGACTGCTCCTTGTTTGTTTCTTCACTCCCTCCCTTCCCTGATAAGCAACTCTTTGAATCTGCCCTTTGGTACTCAGGGAAGGTCTAAGAGGCTGAAGCCTCTTAAAAACAAAAAATGGGGACACAGAAAGGATTTGTACCTGGGAGAGCGCCATAGTGTCCATCTCAGTTTCACATAGTGTCAGCAAAGTTAATGTTCTTTTGCCACTTCGTGTTCATCTCTAGAAGCCAAAAAATAAGTGGCTGAGTTTAAGATGCCCATGAGGTTCCTTCTCCAGCAATGTAGTACACCTGGCCCTTTGATGGTAATGCACTGGACATCATGGTGGATAACCTCCATAGCCTGTGGTACAGGTTCAAATCCCTGGTTGAGGAAGTAAGATCTTGTGAGCCAAGTAGCATGCCAGTTCAGTTCAGTTCAGTTGCTCACTCATGTCCAACTCTGTGACCCCATGGACTGCAGCACACCAGGCTTCCCTGTCCATCACCAACTCCCAGAGCTTACTCAAACTCATATCCATTGAGGCAGTGATGCCATAAAACCATCTCATCCTCTGTTGTCCCCTTCTCCTCCTGCCTTTAATCTTTCCCAGCATCAGGGTCTTTTCCAATGAGTCAGTTCTTCACATCAGATGGCCAAAGTATTGGAGCTTCAGCTTCAGCATCAGTCCTTCCAATGAATACTCAGGACTGATTTCCTTCAGGATTTACTGGTGTGATTGCCTTGCAATCCAAGGGACTCTCAAGAGTCTTCTCCAAACACCACAGTTCAAAAACATCAGTTCTTCGGCACTCAGCTTTCTTTATAGTCCAACTCTCACATCCATACATGACTACTGGAAAAACCATAGCTTGCCCCATCTCCCCCCAAAAATTTGTATATGATATTACCATATTTATCATATACCATATATGATATGCTATATTTCTTAGCCAGACCCTGAGGAAGGGAACCATATTTTACCGTCTACATTAACATGACTTTGTGCTATTCCTGTCTTCATTATCTTGATTTTGTTATTCTTCTGTGTTCATTCAGTTCAGTTCAGTTCAGTTCAGTCGCTCAGTCATGTCCGACTCTTTGCGACCCCATGAATCGCAGCATGCCAGGCCTCCCTGTCAATCACCAACTCCTGGAATTTACTCAAACTCATGTCCATCGATTCGGTGATGCCATCCTGCCATCTCATCCTCTGTCGTCCCCTTCTCCTCCTGCCCCCAATCCCTCCCAGCATCAGGGTCTTTTCCAATGAGTCAACTCTTCACATGAGGTGGCCAAAGTATTGGAGTTTCAGCTTTAGCATCTGTCCTTCCAATGAACACTCAGGACTTATCTCCTTCAGGATGGACTGGTTGGATCTCCTTGCAGTCCAAGGGACTCTCAAGAGTCTTCTCCAACACCACAGTTCAAAAGCATTAATTTTTTGGTGCTCAGCTTTCTTCACAGTCCAACCCTCACATCCATACATGACCACTGGAAAAACCATAGCCTTGACTAGATGGACCTTTGTTGGCAAAGTAATGTCTCTGCTTTTTAATATGCTACCTAGGTTGGTCATAACTTTCCTTCCAAGGAATAAGTGTCTTTTAATTTCATGGCTGCAGTCACCATCTGCAGTGATTTTGGAGCCCAAAAAAATAAAGTCTGACACTGTTTCCACTGTCTCCCCATCTATTTCCCATGAGGTGATGGGACCAGATGCCATGATCTTAGTTTTCATTACCATTACTTAATTTCCAGGAGTCCACTGTCCAGACGAATGGTTTGATTGTTCATTATAGTAACTTCTTGAAAGAACCATCAATACTTTGATGGAAAACATCAATAGTTTGCCCCTTAACATTCTTTGAATTCCTCCCCTCAAAATTCTCCTCTTGGCTGTTTCTACCATTCTTCAGCTCTTATATCATGATTCTTACCTAATTGTAATTAAGCACTTATTTTGAAAGACTCACCCTAAATCAAACCTCCAATTCTCCATAAAGTCTGTTCTTGCTTTCTCCCTTCAAAATACTGCCAAAGCTTTTTGAGATGGTGTTCTCTTTTTCTATGGAATGCAATAAGCCTCTACTTGTCTTACCACAGATTATGTTAGTGGTATATGGGGAGCCACATGTAAAATGCACATATAAAAGCCATCAGGAATAATGAAAAGACTCATTTAGTAAATGCAAATCTGACTTCCTCCACAGTGGAGCAGGGAAATTGAGTGAACCTCTACCCAACAAAATTAATGAACAAAACAACAAAGATCAACAATCCCACATGCAGCAACTAAGACCTGGTGCAGCCAAATTAATAAATAAATAAAACTTTAAAAATCTATATTAAAAAAAAAAAACCTATACACCAGGGCTTCCCTGATGGCCCAGTGGTAAAGACTCCTCCTGCAAATGCAAGAGGCGTGGGTTCAATCCCTTGTCCAGGACGATCCCATATGTTGCAGAAAAAGAAGCTCACACGCCACAGCTAGTGACCCAGCCCCCTAGAGCCCGGGAGCCTCAACTACTGAGTCCACGTACCACGGCTACTGAAGTCCTTGCACCCTAGAGCCTGTGCTCCGCAACAAGAGAAGCCACCACAATGAGAAGCCCATGCACTGCACCTAGAGAGTAGCCCCCACTTGCCACAACTAGAGAAAATCCTGAGCAGCAGTGAAGACCCAGCACAGCCAAACAAAGTTTAAAAAAAAAACCTATATACCAAAGCAAACTATTTACAAAAGCCCTGAAGATTTTCTAATAGTTGCCACCTCGTTTCTGAGCCTCACCAGCTTCTCTGTTCTGCTTCCTGTGCCGGAAACCTTCCTCTGCAGTAAAGTCTTGCACTTACACTTACCTGCCAAGATTGCTTATGCTTCCTTCCCTTTCCTTAAATGTATCATTTTGCCCAAGATTCTCTCCACTCTTCTTTCAATGCACGTTCTTTAGAGTTTTCAAGGCTGATTTCAAAATTAGTCCTTTACAGGAAGTCATCCTTGATTGACTCATCCCAAAACCCTCCTCTGTATTCCTCTTGGTAACTTCTCACTTTATCAAGTCCATCCTTTGTACAATTTTTAGCCTTCTTGGCCTCTTGGCAGCATTTGATGCTTTTGGACAGTCCCCTCTTGGCACTCTGTCCTCCATTGGCTTCCTTGATAGGGCATTCTTCTTCCTTCCCTGACCATTCTGTTCCCTAGCATGTCTTCTGTCACCTAAACATAGAGATTCTCCACTGATCTGCTTGAGTTGAGCAGACTTGTTTACCTGCAGTACCTGGCACCCCACTCAACCTCTCTGACATTATTTGTACTATTTCTAGTGTTCACCACACTCATCTGGCAAAGAAAGAGACAGACTAAGAGCAAACATGGAGTTCCACGTTGTACTGAGATTTGCCTTGAAAAACGCCCCATGGAGCCCTTGTTAGGGCCGCAGCATAGTGTTCATTGGCCAGTGGGGAAAGCACTGCCTTTGTAGGGGAAGAAAAAGTATCCTAGGGTCCCTGGCTGGGTCTGAAAATAAAGCTGAAAAAGGCAGACTAATAGGAGAAAAGCAAACTAACTTATTTGATATTTATGTGTTACAGGAGCCTGCATAAAGAAATGAAGGTTTAAGGAAATAGAGCTGAGTATTTTATGCTAGGTTTGATAGAGCAAGCACCGTCATGGAGGAATGTGATAGATTAAGGAGTATGAGGTAAGTGTAGTAAACTGGGAAAAACTTAGCAAGGCCTGTTTGTTAGGATGCTTCTTGGTATCCCTTTGTCTTCAGGTAAGGATGCTCCTTCCCTCTGAATACAAGGAAGGTAACTCTCACATGAGCATTTTATGACATTTCAGGGGAAAAGGATGAGGGGAGAGTCAGAGTGAGTTTCCTATTTCTGTCATTTCCTCAAAACTCCTTCAGTTTAAAATATTTAGGATGCTATAGTGCCATATTTTGAGGTAGTGTGTCCAGCATCCCATCGCCTTCCATGGGTTAGTCTTGCCAGTACTTCTCTAACATAAGAAGTGGGTGTAGCCAAAAGAACAAACGTCCCCTCTTAGCACTTGCTTTATAGTCCTTTCTTAAGGAGAAGGCAAAGCATGGACTTGGGAGAAGACTACCTGGACTCTGCCACTTACTAGCTGTGTGATCTTGGGCAAGTTACTTATCTTTTCTGTGTTCCAGTTTCCTCATTTATAAAATGGGGATAACAGTAGTGATGATATCTCATAGAGTTGTTACAAGGATTAGATGATCTAATATTTATTTGGAAAGTACTTAAAACAATGCCTAGCACATATTAAGTGTTATATAAATATTATATAAATATATGTGAATAATTTTGCTACCTAGTTAATACATTTTCAAGTAATATGTTCAGGTACACTAATGCTAAGTATAAAGTGAAGTGAAAGTGTTAGTTGCTCAGTCGTGTCCGACTCTCTGTGACCCCATGGATTATAGCTCGCCAGGCTCCTCTGTCCATGGGATGCTCCAGGCAAGAATACTAGAGTGGGTTGCCATTCCCTTCTTCAGGGGATCTTCCCAACCCAAGGATTGAACCCGGGTCTCCTGCATTGCAGGCAGATTCTTTACCATCTGAGTCACCAGGGAAGGCCTGGTGCTAAGTATTATGAGAATGTTAAAAGTTTCTCAAAGGAAAAGGAGTGGGAGGGACGAGGTAAATCTACAAAAAAAAAAAAAAAAATGGATGAGTATTTTTAAATATTATTTATTTATTTGGCTGGGCTGGATCTTAGTTTCAGCACTCAGTGTCTTTGGATCTCTGTTGCAGAATACAGAATCTTTAGTCGTGGCATACAGGATCTAGTTTTCTCACCAGGGATCAAGCCCAGGCCTCCTGCAATGGGAGCGTGGAGTCTTAGCCTCTGAACCACCAGGGGAGTCCTAATGGGTTTTTTTTTTTCCACCACCACCCCTTCCTTCCCTATTCCCCGGTTGTGAGTAACTTCTGTTGAGAACATCTGACATCCCTACTTACATATCTGTGCAGAGGACAGACTCTTGTTCGGTTCCATTGCAACATCTTCCATAGCCTGCTCTGTCCTCCTGAAAGTAATCTTCCTTTCAGTTCCTCTCCCTAATGCTGCAGATCTGCTCCTTTGCCCCAGCCCTGCCCCCTGTGCCCCTGAACTAGGGAGAGAATCTCCTAGATGCAGAATGCCTGCCTGGCTAACCACACGGATGCACCGGATATGGCCTCAACTTTCAGGTCACTCACAGACCAAGTCTTCAGTCTTGAAACTAGCCATTTTGGTAGTATATGAGAACTTAACTTGCTTTCATGTGGTTCTCGAGCATAATTTACATCCACACCTCTGACCATAATCAGTCAGTAATGACTTACGTTAAGTTACCCAGAAAAACACCCACTTCCTCAGAGGAAATTATGTTAGACCAACGTCTTCTGTGGTTTTTTCCTGGTGCATTTTTATTTTAATTGCAGAAAAAAAAGTTCACCTCTGAAAAGAATTTTAAGTCACTTGACTTTGTAGAAAATGTCCTGAGCTGGAAGTAAGGCATTTTGAATTATAATCCTTGTTCTCCCTTTTTAGCACCAGGAGTGAGTTGCTTCACCTTTTCAGGTCCCCACTTACTGAAACATTCAGTGGTAAAGAAAACAGCAAATGCTTTTTGATGCTCTCACAAAATCAAGCTTCTTCTGTATCGGTGAAACACTGGGACTGGATACCAGCTAGTCCAAATCTCTCATTTTACAAAGGATAAAATGAGGCTTGATACTTGATAAAGTGGCTTACCAAGGTCAGACATCTAACTAAGATCAAAGTCAAGACTGTGTAATGAAGAACTGTGTTCTATTCTTTGCTAGACCCCAAGCCATTGTATGCCTACTGGTTATTATGGGCAGCAAACAAGAATATGCTTAGCTTAAAGCACAGTTTTCTTCTTTTATCTAGACAGTTTCCTTTGAAGGAAATAAAGTCCTTGCATTCATTGTGGTGTACTTTGAGGGATTACAGCTTTTATCTTATGTTGTTGATTGTAATAATTAAAACTTTGAATAGCTTTAAACATTATTTGTGGGATACAAAAAAATAAAGTTTCTTAAAGATAAAAAATGTTTAATTTTGTAACTCAACAAGATGCTTAGCCTGCATAAAAAAGAGAACGTTAAAGTATCTTTATTTGGATATAAGAATTATAACAGGATTTCCCTTGTGAGAGAAAAAAAACATAGGGACAAGTTTTAAAGACTTGAAGGTTTTTTGATAGTTAACACAGTGGTAATAAATTTTCCTCTGATTTCTTGCACTTTATTCTTGTATAGCAACATTCATCTAAAGATTATACATGAGTTTTAATCTTGTCTATACTTAAGTTTCATATAACCTGCTTTTTAATTTTTTATTGAAGTATAGTTGATTTACAATGTTGTGCTAATTTCTGCTGCACACAAAGTGACTCAGTTAGACACACATATACATTCTTTATTATATTCTATTCCTTTATGGTTTATCTATAACCTGTTTACTTTATTTCCTTTAGATTTCAGATAAGCAAATCAAAAATTTCAAAAACAAGATACTCTCAAAAGCCCTGCATTGCCTGTTTCTTACTTTAACAAACTCACGCCTGGATATGACTTGATTCAAATTTAGCCTTGCCTGTTATAGGAGTGATGCTTCCATCATGCAGCCTGCAAGTTCAGGGTTTGCCAGATAAGCTGCGACCTCCTAACTCCTAAGCAATTACCTACCACCATCTTTTCAGCCCTTTCTCAGGCCCTCTTCCTGTTCACTCAAATAATTTTACTTCAGCTTCCCCTGGTTTGCCTCTGGGCTTCCTGTAGGACCCCTGTTCAACCACCTTTTTCTCTCTCTCAGCTTCAGTCTACCTCAGGCAGGATACCTGGCTAAAACAGCCTGAGCCAGTGCCCCACCCTGGATTAGAGAGAGGGAGATTTAGACACCCATTATTGCCCAATGTATGAGGCAAGGTATGCCCATAACTCTAATTATGAGGGAACAAGAAGAGGAGGCAAGTCAAAGACTTGCTACAGGGACATCCCTGGTGGTCCAGTGGCTAAGACTCCATGTTCCCAATGCAGACAGGCTGGGTTCAGTCCCTGATCAGGTAACTAGATCCCGCATGCCACAATTAAGAGTTCGCATGCCACAACTAAAGACTCCACATGCTGCACTGAGGCCTGGTGCAGCCAAATAGATAAATAAATATTTTAAGACAACAACCACAAAGGCTTTCTCCAGTCCCTAGATGTAGAGTACTTGGGCAGCAAGCATCAGGTTCCGGGTTGGAAACTTACAACCCCCAAAAGAAAGAGAAGATGATAAATACTGTTCCTGAATTCTTGTAGAAAGTAGAAGTGTGCTGGAAGCGGGGATGTGTTTTCAGCAGCTTTGTTACTCAGCAGAACCAGCATCACCTGAGAGCCACATAGGCCCCACCCCAGGTCTTCCGAACCCACATCTGCATTTTAATAAGACCTCAAGGTGATTGGTATGCACACTGTCTAAGGTGAGTCTGGCTCCATCAGACCTTTACTATGAAAGGCCTCAGAATGTCCAGGGCTGAGAGACAGACTTGGGCACCTCAACATGTACAAGGGTCGAATAGTAATCTAGTCATCCACAGACAGACTCACTGCCACAGGGCTTACATACTTGAAGGCTGAGTGCCTGCTCACTTCTCCCTATTGGCAAACTTAACCTAGGCGGCTAGATCCTCATCAAGTTACTGGGAGAACATGGGATATTTACTTTCCTCTCCTAAATAATTCAGGGTTCCTCCAAATACATTATTTCCAACCTAAGAACATTTCAGTCTCCTTCTTTTGCTTGTGAAAAACAATTGTACTTTGCCTCATTTTCTCAAGCTTGGGGGACATCTCTGAGTAACTCCCAAATAATTTTGATACTTATAAGTCAGTTACACAACCTCATTAAATCCTTATAACAGCCAACTATTCAATAGGTACTACTATCCCCATTTCACAAATGCAGAAACAGGCTCAGAGATGTTAAGCAACATGTTCAAGGTCACACTTCAGAATCCTTGCTGACTCCAAAGTCAGTGGTTTTAGCACCTGCAACATACACAACCACCTCTTTAGCCTTTTCTTCAGACAAGCTCCAAAGCCGCTTGGCAAGCTGTTATTCACAGACATATGACTTGTTTTCCTGCTCCTTCGTGTGGCTCATATGTCATGTGTCAACCTCTTCATTATGATTACTATCATTTTCATCAATTAACATTAGTTGAAAACTGTTGTGGTACTGGGCACTATAATCTTAATTCCCTGTCTGAAGTCTCTACCTATATACTCTTCCTTTTCAGTAACCACATTGCGAGGAATATTTTCTTTTGAAAGTGTGACAAACCACGCAGGTGCTGAGGCATCTGTTTCAGTGCTGGAAACTGGAGAAAAAAGACATTTACTGAGTTATTCACTGTGTACAAAATCTGAGCAATTGATGTCTGCTTTCATACTGCTTTCATGTTTGATGACTTCAAAGATCAAGATAAATCCTTTCAACCAGAGGAAAAATAAATCCATAGGAACTTAAACTGTGGTTTATCACTGTTCAATGTTGGACTCATATGCTTTTATTCTATTCTGATTTCTTTTTTTTAATTTTTATTTTCATATGCTTTTATTCTATTCTGGTTTCTTTTTTAATTTTTATTGGAGTATAGTTGATTTCCAATGTTGTGTTTTCAGGTATACAGCAAAGTGAATGATACATACACTTACGTGTGTGTGCTCAGTTGTGAAGTTGTATCCAATTCTCTGTGGCCCCAGGGAGTGGAGCCCACCAGGCTCCTCTGTCCTTTGGATTTTCCAGGCAAGAATACTGGAGTGGGTTGTCATTTCCTATTCCAGGGGATCTTCCCAACCCAGGGATCAAACCTGTGTCTCCTGCAGCTCCTGCATTGGCAGGCACATTCTACATGTATTCAGTCTTTTTTAGATTCTTTTCACATGTAGGCGATTATAAGTATTTACTTACATGTGAAATGTATTGGGTAGAGTTGCCTGGGCTGTATTTATTTTTAAATTTTAGTTTTTTCCTAAGATATTTTATTTTATTTTTATTCTCTCTCTCTCTTTTTTTAACTGAAGTATAGTAGCCTCCTAGGTGGCTAAGTGGTAAAGAATCCATCTGCCAAGCAAGAGATGTGGGTTCAATCCCTGGATTGGAAAGATCCCCTGGAGAAGGAAATGGCAACCCACTCCAGTATTCTCACCTGGGAAATCCCATGGACAGAGGAGCCTGGTGGGCTACAGTGCATGGGGTCCCAGAAGAGTCAGCCACAACTTGGCAACTAATAAACAACAATAGCAATCCAAATATAGGGGAAAAGTTGGGTGGGTGTACAAGCGAAACAAAACTGGCTAATATGTTGATAATTGTTGAAACTAGGTGATGAGTACCTAGGGATTCATTACACTATTCTCTCTACTTTTGTATATCTGTAATTTTTCAGATAAAAGAATGAAAAAAAATCCTCATGGGTCCCATGAATATTAGAAAATATATGTGAAAGTGCTGTAATTTGGAATAATACCATTTTCAAGCACTTACTGTGTGCCTTAAGCCACAGAACACTTTATGTACATTATTTTATTTCAGTACCAGAACAGTTGCATGAATTAGGTAGTTGTTATTATCTGCATTTTAGAGATGAGGAAAAAGACACAGAATCTAAGCAACTTGCCCACGGTCACACAGCTAATAAGTACCAAAACCAGGCTCAAACCTTACTGACCTCCCGAGCCCACCCTCCATTGCCTCTTACCTGATGAGCGTTTCAGTAACGACCAACGAGAGCTGCCATTCTTTGTGTTCCATCTAGATGCCTCCTCGACATTATCTCTGACTTGTTCACTTTTTCCCTTTTCCTCCTTATGCCCACTGCTTAAAATTATCTGTCCTAAACAGTGGAGAAACAAAATAATTTCCTTGAAGTCATTAGTTAACAATCAAGGAGTATTGATCAAGAATAGTATATTTCTCAGAGAGGAAAAGGTCAGTGAGGCTTGAAGAAGAACGCTTTTGGACTTGGAGCTTCAGCATCCCACAGACCCACTTTGAGAAGCTGAGACATCTCTGGACTTTCTCTCCCAGAGAGAGCACACATATACATATACACACGAAATTTGCATTCCATATCAAGAAGCTTGTGAATTCCCTGAAAGCCATCTATTAATCCCTGGCCTAGGTAAGAGAGGGGAGAATATTCCAGGCAGAGGTCATAGTACAGGACCTCACAGGAAGGTGAGGGGAACCATCTGCTGGATGCTTGTAACCATCGCTTAGTGCTTGTAAGGAAACAGGAAATCAGACCAGAGGGGCAAAGAGGACACTGAAGAGCCCACTGTTCTTACACTTGGATCCCACCCCTGGGAATTTATCCTAAGAAAAAATTCATATAATCATTATTTACAACACTAAAATATCTCCTAAGGTAGTATCACAATACAATCTAATACTGCAACTAAGAAAAAAACTGGAAACAACCTAAATTTTGATAATAGAAAGATATTAAAACTTAGGGTGCTTCAAATTGCTAGAATAATGTTTAGCCATTAAACACAGTAATTCTAAGTCCTTTGCATATGTAAGTATCTAGAAAAATTGGCCAAGATTTTAAAATAGGCAGAAGAGATTTCTGGCATCCTTTCTGTGGAATGCTAGGCATTATCTAGTGAATCAGCTGAGGATAAATTAATTCTATAGGGATGTGCACTTCCGATTGTCTTTCTTCTAACTAGGCTATTTTACAATTCTTTGGGAAGTTAAATTATAGAAAATCGATAGAGATGCAAAAGATCTTTGTTCACAAAAATGCACATGAATTTTGTTGATAGAAGTATAATTAATTTCCACTCTATAAACAGATGACTCAAAATATTATATTGCCCTGTAAGATATTAATCAGATTTGCATCTCTTAGCACATTTATTTCAGCATTCCTAATTGCCTCTGTTTATCTACTCTTCAAATTCTCCTTTGAATTGGTCTTAATATCTTACTGGTCATGTTAATTAACTAGGTGAAAAATCCTTAGTATCTGTGTTAGTTATTTATTGCTTCATAACAAATAACCCCCAAACTTAGTGGCTATAAGTGGTGTGTGCTAATTTGTTTCAGTCTTGTCTGACTCTTTGTGACCCAATGAACTATAGCCCATCAGGCTCCTCTGCCTAAGGAATTCTCCAGGAAAGACTACTGGAGTGGGTAGCCATGCCCTCCTCCAGGGGATCTTCCTGACCCAGGGATTGAACCTGTGTCTCTTATTTCTCCTGCATTGGCAGGTGGATTCTTTACCACTAGCATCACCTGGGAAGCCCAGTGGCTAAAAAGCAGACATTTATTATGTCACCATTTCTATGAAGCACAAGCTGGAATCAAGATTGCTGGAAAAAATATCAATAACCTCAAATACGCAGATGACATCATCTTTATGGCAGAAATCGAAGAAGAACTAAAGAGTCTCTTGATGAAAGTGAAAGAGGAGAGTGAAAAAGTTGGCTTAAAACTCAACATTCAGAAAACTAAGAGCATGGCATCCAGTCCCATCACTTCATGGCAAATAGATGGGGGAAACGATGGAAACATTGAGAGACTTTATATTTTAGGGCTCCAGAACAACTGCAGATGATAACTGCAGCCATGAAATTAAAAGATGCTTGCTCCTTGGAAGAAACACTATGACCACCTAGATAGCATATTAAAAAACAGAGACATTACTTTGCCAACAAAGGCCCATCTAGTCAAAGCTATGGTTTTTCCAGTAGTCAAATGTAGATGTGAGAGTTGGACTATAAAGAAAGCTGAGCATCAAACAATTGATGCTTTTGAAGTGTGATGTTGGAGAAGACTCTTGAGAGTCCCTTGGACTGCAACGAGACCAAACCAGTCAACCCTAAAGGAAGTCCTGAATATTCATTGGAAGGACTGATGCTGAAGCTAAAACTCCAATACTTTGGAGTTTGGCCACCTGATGTGAAGAACTGATTCACTGGAAAAGACCTTGATGCTGGGAAATACTGAAGGCAGGAGGAGAAGGGGATGACAGAGGATAAGATAGTTGGATGGCATCTCCAACTCAATGGACATGAATTTGAGTCAGCTCTGGGAGTTGGTGATGGACAGGGAAGCCTGGCATGCTGCAGTCCATGGGGTTGCAGAGAGTCAGACATGACTGAGTGAATGAACTGAACTGAACTGAATTTCTGTGAGCTAAGAATCTGCAAGTAACTTAGTTGGGTGTGGGTCAGGGTTTCTCATGAGACTGCAGTCTTCTCAAGGCTTGACTGAGAAAGGATCCGATTCCAAGCTCATTCATTCAGTTTTCAACAGGTCCCAGAAGATGTACTTCTAAACTCACTCACGCGGGCATCTTCACAGTGCTGTCTCATGATATGGCAGCTGGCTTCCTCTCGGAACTGAGGAATCCAAGACAGACACACACACAGAGAACACACCATGCGAAAGCCACAGTCTTTTTATAACCTGATGTGACATTGTCATTTCTGTCATACTCTATTCCTATGAGGCTTCCAGCTAAAACTTATTTCAAGTTGAAGATATTTGATAATGAACAGATATAAGAAGAGGTTTTTTCTCCCTGAACTCCCTTTGTCTGCCTAAAAGCAGAGCCTCCAAATAGAAGCTCAGCTGTCATTCATCGTCTTCTAAGGAAGAAGACCAACCAGGGAAGGTTGACCCTATCACCAGAGAGGGCTGACAGCACCAGGATAAGAGATTACCTAAGCAGACATTTGATAGATTTTATATTCTTGGACTCCAAAATCACTGCAGGTGGTGACTGCATCCATGAAATTTGAAATTTAAAAATGCCTGCTTCTTGGAAGGAAAGCTATGACAAACTTAGTTGTGTTGTTGTGTTTTGTTGCTCAGTCATGTCTGACTCTTTGAGACTGCATGGACTGTAGCCTGCCTAGTTCTCCTGTCTGTGGGATTTTTCAAGCAAAACTACCATAATGGGTTGCCATTTCCTTCTCCAGGGGGTCTTCCTCACCCACAAACCTATTAAAAAGCAGAGACATGCACTTTGCTGACAGAAGTCTTTATAGTCAAAGCTACGGGTTTTCCAGTAGTCATGTACAGATGTGAGAGTTGGACCATAAAGAAGGCTAAGCACCGAAGAATTGATGCTTTCAAATTGTGGTGCTAAAGAAGACTCTTGAGAGTCCCTTGGATAGCAAGATCAAACCAGTCAATCCTAAAGGAAATCAACCCTGAATATTCACTGCAAGGACTGTTGCTAAAGCTTGATACTAGGAAAGATTGAAGGCAAAGAAGCGGGTGGCAGAGGAAGAGATGGTTAGATAGCATTACTGATTCAATGGACAAGAACTTGTGCAAGCTCTGGGAGATAGTGGAGAACAGAGGAGCCTACCCTTCTTCAGGGGTTACAAGGAGTCAAAGAGTCAGACATGACTTAATACAACTGAACAACAACGAAACAAACATTGTCATGAAATTAGTGTCACTCCCACCTATTCTCCTAAGTGCCATTTATCTTTTCTGAAAGTCGTTTGTTTTCCTGTAAGTGCCCTTTCTCCATATCCCCTTTCCCTATAATTTATTTATTTTTTAATTGGCTATGCTGTGCAGCTTGCAGGATCGTAGCTTCCCAACCAGGAATGGAACCCGAGCCCCTTGCAGTGGAAGCACAGAGTACTAAGCACCGGGCCACCAGGGAATTCCCTGCTTCCCCTATTAAGATGGTATATAAGCTCCAAATTCTAACTGCCTCCTTGAGTCACATTTTCCTGGGTGCCCCTGCAAATATATGTGATTTAGAATTTGTCTTTTCTCCTGTTAATATGTCTTTTATCAGTTTAATTCATAGCCTCCCGATCACTAAATCTAAGGGAATGGAGGAAAAGTTTTTCCTTCCTGACACTTAGAAGCCAGTCAGTAAGAGCAGCCAAGCTCGAGATGAGGGGACTACACAAGGTCATGACAGGTAGGAGGCAGAAATCATTGAGGTCATTTTAGAAGCTACATCACAACACGTTTGCACAAAAGTCAGGCTTTTAAGTCTGAAAATAACACTGTAGCACAAAGAAAAGATTCATGATATAAAATCACATAAAAAGAACAGACTATGAAAATGAGTATATACCATTATTTCAAACATGGAAATAATACTATGCCTATGGACAAGTACTGGCAGAGAAACAGAGAAAGAGAAATATCTAAGAATGTAACAGCTATGTGAGGGTGGACTTTAAAATCTGGGGTTCTTTTTCATTCTTTCATTAATTTTTTTTTCTTTAAAATCATTTCAAATATTGTTGTTTTTCAAACACAAAAGCAAAAATCAAAAGAAGGCTTGATCTCATCAGGATACAAAATATGAAGTCCTAAATTGATCAAACAGGAATGCATCAGGATGAAAGCAAGATTTCTTTAAGTGAGAAAAAAAGAAACTGTGTATTTCAGGAAAGCAATCAAAGGGTAGTCACTTGAGATTTGAATGTGAAAAAAAGAAAATGAAAAGCGAATTCACTGTACTATTGGAATCTTTCTTCTTAGCAAACTTTGAGTCAGAACTATAGGCAGATTGGAATAATTGAGAGGAAGGAGGTCCCCTGGGGAGCTGCTTCAGTCTTAGAGAGCCCAGGCTCTGAGCCTCAGCACATCTGTGATCACCTCTGACATATTCTCCCACCAAAGCTGCAGAAGAGATCCAAGCCAGGAGATGGAAAGCTTAATGATTCAAGCTGTGAAAACAGCAAGTCCTTTGAAATCTGCTAATTGATTTGCATACCACTGGGTTCAATGAGTTTAAGATACATAGCCACCATTGCTGCTCCAAAGCCAGTTTTGAATAAAGGAATTTGCTTCAGCGTCTGTTGCATTTTCTCTAAATTAATAAACTGAGGCAAATTTAGAGCCAAGGGAACTAAGTACTCTGAACTCTTTTTGAATAAGTGAGTGGCATGTTTGGTCTGCTCCCTAGCCAACACATCAGTAATGGATAGAGTGATATTTCATGGTTAACAGCTGTTTTTCTAAGAGGTGGAGAGAAAAAAGCCCTGAGCTGTAGCATTTGCTGGGATAATACTCCTAGTATGGGCATGTTTGCAAAGTCATTGAATGCAGAACTGGGGAGAAATATGCAGTTATTACACACTGTTGTATAGGACTTTCACCCTGCAGAATCAGTCAATATAAATAGCTTCAAGAATGTAGGTAATGGCAAAATGTAGAAGAATAAAGAAGTGGTGAGTTTTAATTGTTTTTGTTCTTGATGTAATTATTTAATTGTAGGTGTATATAAGTTAATTTTTAATAATGGCATTATTTAACAGCCGGCTCACAGAATTCCTGAAAACTGAACAGTTGGCTCTCTTGAGCTATTATTAATACAGAACAGTTCTGACATAACACTAAAGGCCAAAATTTGCTTTCTATCAGTTAAGTGATAGTGAAAGGTAAGTGGTTATTGCCAGCAAAAATTATTGGCCTAAAAATTAGGAATTTGCAGAAGACAGTTTTATCACCAGATTTCTTTTCATTTAGAATTAGTTTCCCAGGTACAAATACAAATGTATGTGTTGATCTGAGACTTCAGTTTGGAGGAACTTGTGAGTGGAGACATGAATGACTTTAGAAAAAGGTAATTTATGCTAGAATCTAACAACCAAATGGCTCTAAAATACAGCCCATCAAGAGATCTAAATAGGAAGTTCATAGAAAAGAACTAGAAAGGCCCTTCATCATACAATAAAAAGACTCATCTTTCAAGAGAGTGAGAAGACAAGCCACAGACTGGAAGAAAATATTTGGAAGAGACATATCTGATACAGGAATGTTACTCACAACATACAAAGAACTCTTTAAACTCAACAGTGAGAAAACAAACAATCTAATTAAAAATGAGCAAAAGACCTGACAGCTCACCAGAGAAGATACATAGATGGCAAATAAACATATGAAAAGACACTCAAAATCATATGTCATTGTGAAAGTGAAAGTCACTCAGTCGTGTCCTACTGTTTTCGACCCCATGGACTATACAGTCCATGGAATTCTCCAGGCCAGAATACTGGAGTGGGTAGCCTTTCCCTTATTTAGGGGATCTTCCCAACCCAGAGATTGAACCCAGGTCTCCCACATTTCAGAGGGATTCTTTACCAGCTGAGCCATAGGGAATTGCAAATTATAGCATCAGTAAGATACTATACTATACACCTGTTAGAACAGCCAAAATCCAAAATACTAATAACACCAAGTTCTGAAAAGGATGTGGAGCAATAGGAACTCTCATTTATTGTGGTGGAAATGCAAAATGTTAAGTCACTTTTTGGAAGACCGTTAGAAAAATTTTTTTTTCTGTTAGAAAATTAAATGTACTCATCATATGATCCAGCAATTGAACTCCCTATCAAAATGAGTTGAAAACTTATGTTTGTATAAAACCCTATATGCAGACATTTCTAGCAATATCATAATTTTATTCATAATTGGCAAAACTTGACAGCAATCAAGATATCTTTCAATAAATACATGAATGAATAAACTGTGGTACATCCAGACAGTGGAATGTTATTCAGCACTAAAAAGAAATGATCTATCAAACCATGAAGAAATAAAGAGATATCTTAAATGCATATCAGTTTGTGAAAAAAAGCTAATCTGAAAAGGCTACATACAGTGTGGTTCCAACTATGTGACATTCTGAAAAAGGCAAAACTATGGAGAGAATGAAAAGATCAGTGGTTGTCACAAGTTAGGAGGGTGGAAGGGATGAAATAGCAGAGCACAGAGTATCTTTAGGGCAGTGAAACTACTCTGTAGGATATTATAATGGTAGATACATGGCATCATAAATTTGTCCAAATTCAAAGAATGGACGAGAGTAAACTAGAATGCAGACTATGGAATTTAGGTGATGATGTGTCAGCATGTATCAATTGTAACAAATGTATCACTCTCATGGGAGATGAGGAGAGTGGGGGAGGCTATGCCTGTGTGGGGGCAGGTGATGTAGTATAATGGAACTCTGTATCTCGTGCTCAATTTTGCTGTGAACCTAGAAGTGTTCTAAAAAAAAAAATGTCTATTTAAAAAAAGAACTCATCTAGATTCATAATAGACATCACACTAGAACCATTGAAATGCTATCTCCTACCATCTGATTAGAAAAAAAGGGAAAGTTTGATAACACACTGTTGGTGAGTCTGTGGGAAAACAGACACTTGCTTACTCCTCCACTGATCAGACTGTCAATTTCTATAACCCCAGTGGAGGACAGCCTGGCAATAACTCTCAAAATTACAAGTGCGTGCACCCTTTGACACAACAGTTTCATTTCGGGGAACCTACTCTAAGGCTCTGCTCCTCCATGTGTGAAATGACGATGGACAAAGGTATCCATTGCAATGATTTTTGTGGTGGCAGAGATTGAAAACAGATAATGTGTTCATCATTAAATAAAGTTCAAATAAGACTTCCCTAGGAATGCAGAAGCTTTTTAGGTACTAAAACGGAAGTATTTCCTAGATGGATTAATAGAAAAGGAAGAGGCAAAACTGAGTGGTTATCTGTTTTAAGTTGAAAAACAAAACACTAGGAGATACACTCACGTTCCTACATATTACCAACATAAAGAATATCTTGGAAAGATATACAGTTAATAATAGTACTTACCTATCGGGAGAGTGTGGGGATTGAACAGATAAGGGAGGGACAGAAAGAACACTTCTCTGTATTTTTTAAAATCATGTGAATATACTTCATATGCAATAAAGTAAATATAAAAGCACAAACTCAGAAAAAATATATACATAGCCCATGCCCAAGCCATAAATATATATGCCACCCCTAATGAAGTGGAAAACAACTCAAATATCAGTTTTTGCTTGAATTTTATAGTTGGAATTTTGGATGTTTTCATAGACATATGCATGTATACATATGCACACCTGTACACACACACATGCATACATATATATATATAGGTTTAGAAAAGAAAAAAACGTCCTTTGACATCCAGGAACTGATCTGGTGCTACAAGCTGCTGGCCCTTGGAGTTATTAGTACTATGAGCTGGGCTAACACTCACAGCTAGGTCTTAATGTGCTCCTGTTGGACATGAACTATTTCACAGAACATCAACACCAGACAAGGCCACTCTATGACCATGATGGATTAATACAGAAACAGGACCTCTTCATAACCAAGTCTGAACACAGACAAAACATGAACACTGTCCCAGCCAGAAAACACCGCACATCCTCCTAGCCTGGCTAATGGATGCTTCTGTTGTTCAGTCGCTCAGGCGTGTCTGACTCTTTGCAACCCCATGAACTGCAGCACTCCAGGCTTCCCTGTCCATCACCATCTCCCAGAGCCTGCTCAAACTCACGTGCATTGAGTCAGTGATGCCATCCAACCATCTCATCCTCTGTTGCCCCCTTTTCCTCCTGCCTGAACCTCTAGGCAGAGTAGGGTATTTCTTTTTCACTGATATAATTTCAAACAACGATGTTTTGGATACTCTACGATTTTAGAAAACAAGGTTTTTCAGTAAGAAAACAGTGGTCACTCCAGAATGGGATCATTATAACACTTTGTAGTTACAGCGTGTCCTTGGGAGAAACTATGGTTCTTGCCAACTTTGCAGCAAGCTTTATCTGTGTCTGTCCTCTCAACCCCCACCTTGCCTGCCAGCTTGATGAGCTGCAGGACAGAATTACTTTCTCAGATTCCATCTGTGCCTCTGACTACGCATTTTCACACAAGTAGCTTGACCTCTCATACTTCAGTTACCTCCACTGTAAACTGAGGATACTGCCTATATAGGGTTGAGAATTAAACAAGATAATGTTTGTCAAGAGTCCAGCATGTTACATGGATACAGTGCCTACTCAAAAAAAAAAAAATCACTGTCTCCACACAACTTAGTGGCTGAACAACAAACACAGAGGTAGACTTCACAGGTCAGATAAGTTGTTAACTCCTGGTCTAATCCCAGGGAAGGGGGAGCCTGGTGGGGTGCCATCTATGGGATCACACAGAGTCGGACACGACTGAAGTGACTTAGCAGGATATAAAAACAAATCCTGTCTAATGAGAGTCTGTTAGATTTCATCCTGCCATAGGATACCCTGTTTTTTGAGTGCCTGTACTCTTGCCAGTAATGAGGAGAGAAACTTCATTACACAAGGAAAAGTTCAGCCCTTTGTCAGAGCCATCAATGAAATCTGAAAGGGGAAGGGTTTACCACTCAGGGAAATGATGGATGCGGGATTCTTTTTTTTTCTTTTAATTTTACTGAGATATAATTGATACATAACACTTATTCATTTTCAGTTCAGTTCAGTCGCTCAGTCATGTCCGACTCTTTGTGACCTCATGGACTGCAAAATGCCAGGCCTCCCTGTCCATCACCAACTCCCAAACTCATGTCCATTGAGTCAGTGATGCCATCCAACCATCTCATCCTCTGTCGTCCCCTTCTCCTCCTGCCCTCAATCTTTCCCAGCATCAGAATCTTTTCCAATGAGTCAACTCCTCGCATCAAGTGGCCAAAGTATTGGAGTTTCAGCTTCAACATCAGTCCTTCCAATGAACACTCAGGACTGATCTCCTTCAGGATGGACTGGTTGGATTTCCTTGCAGTCCAAGGGACTCTCAAGAGTCTTCTCCAACACCACAGTTCAAAAGCACCAATACCTCGGCACTCAGCTTTCTTTATAGTCCAACTCTCACATACATGACTACCGGAAAAACCATAGCCTTGATGAGACGGACCTTTGTTGGCAAAGTAATGTCTCAGCTTTTTAATATATTGTCTAGGTTGGTCATAACTTTTCTTCTAAGGAGTAAGTGTCTTTTAATTTCATGGCTGCAATCACCATCTGCAGTAATTTTGAAGCCCAAAAAAACAAAGTCTGCCACTGTTTCCATTGTTTCCCCATCTATTTGCCATGAAGTGATGGGACCAGGTGCCATGATCTTAGTTTCCTGAATGTTGAGCTTTAAGCCAACTTTTCACTCTCCTCTTTCACTTTCATCAAGGGGCTCTTTAGTTCTTCTTCACTTTCTGCCATAAGGGTGGTGTCATCTGCATATCTGAGGTTATTGATGTTTCTCCCGGCAATCTTAATTCCAGCTTGTGCTTCATCCAGCCCAGCATTTCTCATGATGTACTCTACATATATGTTAAATAAGCACGGTGACAATATACAGCCTTGATGTACACCTTTTCCTATTTGGAACCAGTCTGTTGTTCCATGTCCAGTTCTAATGGTTGCTTCCTGAACTGCATACAGTTTTCTCAAGAGGCAGATCAGGTGGTCTGGTATTCCCATCTCCTTCAGAATTTTCCACAGTTTATTGTGATCCACACATTCAAAGGTTTTGGCGTAGTCAATAAGGCAGAAATAGATGTTTTTCTGGGACTCTCTTGCTTTTTTGATGATCCAGCGAATGTTGGCAATTTGATCTCTGGTTCCTCTGCCTTTTCTAAAACCAGCTTGAACATCTGGAAGTTCACAGTTCACGTATTGTTGAAGCCTAGCTTGGAGAATTTTGAGCATTACTTTACTAGTGTGTGAGATGATCATGAACTCCTAATTGCAAAATTCAGACTTAAATTGAAGAAAATAGGGGGAAACACTAGACCATTCAGGTATGACCTAAATCAAATCGCTTACGATTATACAGTGGAAGTGACAAATATATTCAAGGGATTAGATCTGATAGACAGAGTGCCTGATGAACTATGGACGGAGGTTCATGATATTGTACAGAAGACAGGGATTAAGACCATCCCCAAGAAAAAGAAATGCAAAAAATCAAAATGGCTGTCTGAGGAGGCCTTACAAATAGCTGTGAAAAGAGAAGTAAAAAGCAAAGGAGAAAAGGAAAGATATACCCACTTGAATACAGAGTTCCAAAGAATAGCAAGGAGAGACAAAAAAGCCTTCCTAAATGATCAGTGTGAAGAAATAGAGGAAAACAATAGAATGGGAAAGACTAGACATCTCTTCAAGAAAATGAGAGATGCCAAGGGAACATTTCATGAAAAGATGGGCACAATAAAGGACAGAAATGGTATGGACCTAACAGAAACAGAAGATATTAAGAAGAGGTGGCAAGAATACACAGAAGAACTGTACAAAAAAGCTCTTCACGACCCAGATAATCACAATGGTGTAATCACTCACCTAGAGCCAGGCATCCTGGAATGTGAAGTCAAGTAGGTCTTAGGAAGCATCACTACAAGCAAAGCTAGTGGAGGTGATGGAATTCCAGTTGAGCTATTTCAAATCCTGAAAGATGATGCTATGAAAGTGCTGCACTCAATATGCCAGCAAATTTGGAAAACTCAGCAGTGGCCACAGGACTGGAAAAGGTCAGTTTTCATTCCAGTCCCTAAGAAAGGCAATGCCAAAGAAAGCCCAATTCCTATTCATTTTAGGTGTACAGTATAAACATCAGTATTCTGATTAATAACAGTTTAGCATACCTCCAGTTCCAATAGTTACTAGAATTTACACTATATGCTGTTTTAAGTGGGTTTCCCAGGCGGTTCAGTGATAAAGAATCCACCTGCCAATGCAGGAGATGCAGGAGATGCAGGTCCCTGGAGGAGGAAATGGCAACCCACTGCAGTATTCTTGCCTGAAAAAAATCCCATAAACAGAGGAACCCTGGGGTCCATGGGGTCTCAAAGAGTCAGACAAGACTGAGCACCCATGCATGCTGTTGTAATTGGTAATAATACGTTGTTAAAGAAAGAGAGAGAGGGAGGGAGGAAAGAAGAGAGAAAGAGGAGAAAGGAGGGAGGGAGACTATAAACACAAGCCCAGAAATGGATTTTCTTTGTGATGTGCTAGAAGGCAGAGCACTTCTGAGCTGGAGGTAAACTTGTATCTGATCGTACCTGTAACATTTCTGAACCACTTTATCTTAAGCATCTTCTAAGATTTGATCTTTTTCTTTATTTCCTGAACTGTACATAATTAAATCTGGATATCTTACGACCCAGCAATCCCACTGCTGGGCATACACACTGAGGAAACCAAAATTGAAAGAGACACGTGTACCCCAATGTTAATTGCAGCACTGATTACAACAGCCAGGACATGGAAGCAACACAGGTGTCCATCAGCAGACAAATGGATAAGAAAGCTCTGGTACGTATATACAATAGAATATTACTCAGCTATTAAAAAAATGCATTTGAATCAGTTTAGGTGGATGAAACTGGAGCCTATTATACAGAGTGAAGTAAGTCAGAAAGAAAAACACCAATACAGTATATTAACGCATATATATGGAATTTAGAAAGATGGTAACGATGACCCTATATGTGAGACAGCAAAAGAGACACAGATATAAAGAACAGACTTTTGGACTCGGTGGGAGAAGGCGAGGGTGGGATGATTTGAGAGAAGAGCATTGAAACATGTATATTATCTTATGTGAAATAGATCACCAGTCCAGGTTTGATGCATGAGACAGGGTGCTCAGGGCTGGTGCACTGGGATGACCCTGAGGGATGGGATGGGGAGGGAGGTGGGAGGGGGGTTCAGGATGGGGAACACATGTACACCCATGGCTGATTCATGTCAATGTATGGCAAAAACCACCACAATATTGTAAAGTAATTAGCCTCCAATTAAAATAAATAAATTAATTAAAAATAAATAAATAAATAAATCTGGATAACTGACCATCCAATTCTTTAATACTAGCTACATTCAAATGTAGCCAGTAAAAACTACAAAATACATCAAGACCTTTTAAGTATGAGTGTCAGATACATTTTTGAAGAAAACTCATCAAGCAAAAAAAAACTCTTCAGCCTTAAAAATATTTATATCCTTTGACTTAGTAAAAATCTATCTGAAGGAAAGAATTACAATTATGCAAACACTTTTATGACAAAATATTTACCAAACATTATTTATAACGGTGGAACATTGGTAACAATCTAAAGATACAACAGTAGAAGATTTATTAATTAGGGTACTTCAACTGCGTGGGCTATTATGCAGCCATTTTTTTTTTTTTATGCAGCCATTTTTAAAAGTTATATTTCTGAATAATTTATAAGCCCCTAGAAAAATGCTTATATAAAATTGTTATTTAAAATGCAGAAATTAGGGACTTCTCTGGTGGTCCAGTGACTAAGACTCTGTGCTACCAATGCAGGGGGAGCAACCCTATGAACTGTAGCCTGCTGGCCTCCTCTGTCCATGGGATTTCCCAGGCAAGAATACTGGAGTGGATTGCCATTTTCTTCCCCAAGGGATCTTCCTGACCCAGCGATCGAACCAGTGTCTTAGGCATTGCAAACAGGCTCTTGCATTACAGGCAGATTCTTTACCACTGAGCCACCAGGAGGGCTGAGATTATGTCCCTCATTCTTCCCACATTTTGGTATTTTTGCAACTTTTTTGTGATGAGCACACTATATTTTCCTCTTGCTGTTTCTTCATCTATTTTTTATTATCATTACATAACTCTTAGAGCCCTGAGCAACAGTACCCTCAGGGAATTGTGCTGTGGAGGAGCGAGTCCAATACTAAAGAAATGGAGGCTAGAACTCACCATCCTAAAAACTCAAGTAGGATGCATCCAAAGCTAACTAATATCAGACATTGCTTTTCACATGAGATTTTAATTTGCTTAGAACTTTTTAAAGTTACTGTAATTCCAACTCCCTGAGGAAGTTAGAAGCAAAGTCTAGATAATAAATATGTAGCAGGCTTATAAAACAACACATCTAGATTGGAAGTGTACAAGAACAGGAGGCTCCAGGAGGAGTATCTCCAGGAAAGCATGGAGATCATGAGTTGTGTGATATGTTTGGTTCTATAAAATCCTATAATAAGAAGCTGATGTAGTATATGGCAAGAATTAACAATTGATATACAGAAAACTGAGCAAATAAAAAAAGATAATTATTAAATCTGGAAAAAATATGTATCAGAAAAGAAACATAATTTATGTATAATTCATGCTTCAATAGTCAATTATACTTGGTCATGTTGGATTAACTAAACTTGTCTACATAATTATCTTGGAACGATGGGAGGAGTTGAAGAGAATAGTTGAAGAATGCTAAACCTCTGCCTGCTGCAATTGCAAACTAATGTAATAATAATAATAAGCGAAACAGATAAATCAAGAAATAACAGTCTTATTATATTATTTAGGACTATGGCGTTGAGGACCAGAAGACCAACTAAAATAGATGGGAAAAAAAGTTGGTCTAATGAGCAGGATTGGGGCAGAAAGGGATGGGATAGGAATGAGGACATTAAACCCTTTTAGAATCACATAATTTGACTTTTTAACTTCATATAGCCATTAAAAATGGTTTTATTTTTATTCTTTTAATTAACCACAGAACCACAATGAGATATTACCTCATAATTATTGGGATGGCTACTATAAAATGAACAAAAGCAATTAGAAAATAACAAGTGTAGCTGAAGATGTGGAGAAATAAAAATCCTTGTGCACTGTTCTACACTGTTGGTAGGAATGTAACATGGTGCAGCCACTATGGAAAACAGTATGGCAGGTCCTCAAAAAAATTAGAAATAGAATTACCATATGATCCAGCAATTCTGCTTCTGGATATATAACCCAAAAGAATTTAAACCAAGGTCTCAAAGAGATATTTGTATATGCATGTTCACAGCAGCAGTATTCACAACAGCCAAATGGGGGAAGCAACCCAAGTGTCCATAAATGGGTAAATAAAATGTGCTATATACATACAATTGTATGTTATTCAGCCTTAAAAGGCAAAGAAATTCTGACACATGCTACAACATGGATGAATCCTGTTGACATTATACTAAGAGAAATAAGCCAGTCACAAAAAGATAAACACTTCTGTATCATTACACTTATATGAGGTTCCCAGCGTAATCAAATTCATAGAGACAGAAAGCAGAAAGGTGGTTGACAGGAGCCGAAAGGAAGGGGAATGGTTAGTTGTCATTTAAGGAGGATAGAATTTCAGCTTTGCAAGATGAAAAGAGCTCTACAGATGATTGTACAACAGTGTGAACATACTTAATGCCATGAACTATATACTTCAAAATGGTTAAGATAGTAAATGACATGTTATGTGTATTTTACTGCAATTAAAAAAATTTTGTAATTAACCAAAGTAGTTGGAATTCAGACTGCATAGGATTAAGATATGTGCTCTGCTGTTATACTCTCCTGTGGAGTGTAGTCATCTTTAGCTGAGCTCTGGAATGCAACTGCACATATTAAGACAGCAAGAAATTGTGAACATAACCCAAGAGAATGCAATATATTTTCCTTTTAAGTGATGAATAGGGTTAGAGTCAGTTCAGTTGCTCAATCGTGTCCTACTGTTTGTGACCCCATGGACTGCAGACTCTAGGCTTCTCTGTCCATCACCAGCTCCCGGAGCTTGCTCAAACTCATGTCCATTGAGTTCTGATGCTCTCCAACCTCCTCATCCTCTGTTGTCCCCTTCTCCTCCTGCCTTCAATCTTTCCCAGCATCAGGATCTTTTCCAATGAGTCAGTTCTTCACATTAGGTGGCCAAAATATTGGAGTTTCAGCTTCAACATCAGTCCTTCCAATGAATATTCAGGACTGATCTCCTTTAGGATTGACTGGTTTAGTCTCGTTGCAGTCCAAGGGACTCTCAAGAGTCTTCTCAAACACCACTCTTCAAAAGCATCAATTCTTTGGCTCTCAGCTTTCTTTATGGTCCAGCTCTCACATCCATACATGACTACCCAAAAAACCATAGCTTTGACTAGACAGAACTTTGTCAGCAAAGTAACGTCTCTGTTTTTCAATATGCTGTCTAGGTTTGTAGCTTTTCTTCGAAAGAGCAAGCATCTTTTAATTTCATGGCTGCAGTACCATCTGCAGTTATTTTGGAGCCCAAGAAAATAAAGTATGTCACAATTTCCATTGTTTCCCATCTATTTGCCATGAAGTGATAGGACCGGAGCCATGATCTTAGTTTTTTGGATGTTGAGTTTTAAGGCAGCTTTTTCACTCTCCTCTTTCACTTCCATTAAGAGGCTCTTTAATTCCTCTTCTCTTTCTGCTGGAAGGGTGGTGTCATCTGCATATCTGAAGTTATTGATATTTCTCCCAGCAATCTTAATTCCAGCTTATGCTTCATCCAGCCCAGCATTTTGTATTGTGAACTCTGCATATAAGTTGAATAAGCAGGCTTACAACATCTGACCAAATTTAGAATGTAAAAGGAAGTTTTTGGTCATCCTAATACCTAGAAACTAGCTTGTCATCAAGCTAACATCAGTGTCAAATTAATTGATGGACACATTCAATATTCATTCAGCAAATGTTATTTGATCACTGACAAGGTGCCAGGCACTGTGCTGGACACTGAAACTATCTTGTAATTCATGAGCCAACTTAAGAAAGAGAGTTTAAGTCAGGAAGAGCAAGGTCTGAGTGCCTTTGGGGTACCAAGCACTCTGCCAGCTTTATGCACATTATCTCCACTAAGTTATACTCCATAATGTGTTTTTCATTAGCTATCAAACTATAAGCCAATCACTTTTATGCAATAAGCATTCTGAATGTCTATGATATTTTTTCCAGTCAACATATAATGGATTTGTCTATTATTGAAGAACACATATCTAAGTATGCCCCATCTTTCAAACCACATTTACTTTAATGCCTTTCTGGTTTTCAGGTTGACAGTTTCTGCTTTAACAACTTTTCTTTGCAATCCTACCACAGCTCCTCCTTAATTCCCATAGCTGGATGTTTTCACACTTTTGTGCTTTGTAGTTTTGAATCTCCTTTTCGTATTGCCACTGAGTTGCAGGGATCAGGGGTTGATGTGTTCACTACAAGTGTCTAATCTCACAGAGACAAACTAATTGTTCCATTTTGCCCCAGAACTGAACTGGTTCTCAGGTCATGACTCAGCTTTAAAACTGAGAAAGTACTTGGCAAACTTACTTTCAGCCAAGTTAAGTCCCATGTTCTGGGAACCCCTTAGTCCTGAAGTTGGTCATCCTAACACTTAGCTTTCTCTTCTCGTTGTCTGTCTTGATCATGTGTGTGTGTGTGTGTGTGTGTGTGTGTGGATATATTTATATAAAGTCAAGGGCTCAGCTGAGCAGGAGAGAACTGAGCTGCCAGATGTTCAGAGTGCTCAATTAAAGCAAGAAGCTATTAATAAAATGAAAATAAGAGTCAAGCTTTTCATCACTTACTGTGATATTATAAGCAAGAGACTAAAACCAAAGTTCTGACTCCCTCTCCTTGAATTTTCCCCAGTGGAACATAACAGGTCAGGTAGACCAGCACAGATATGGGGGGGTGAGGGGTAAGGGGGTTTATAGGATGGCTAGGAGTGGGAAAGTACTAGTACTGAGTCAGACAGGAGAAAGTCTCTTCACCGCCTCTCCCTCCCACTTCTCCCACCAATAAGGAAACCTAAGCAAAGGCTCAAGTAAAATCTTAGAGAAAAAGACCTCCAAGTGATGGCTCCTTGTCTAGAAATGCAGATATGTAAAATCATGGACAACTCGTCCTTAACTAAAACTCCCTTCAGTGTCCTGCCTGTGCAAGACTAGTAGGGGGCAGTATTCCCCTCAAGACTTGCCAAGTAAAGCCTTTGTAATTGCCTACAGCTGCGCCTGGGAAAAAAAAAAATGACACACAGGTTTTTGGCCAAGAGCTGGAATATTAATATACCTCTCTTTCTCTCTATGACCCAATAGAAAAATGGACAAAGATTATGTCCACACACATGAAAAAAAAATGTTAAATAATTCTTAAATACATGGAATGATATTTAATTTCATAAAAGTGATGCAAATTAAACCTGTCCTGAGATGATAACTTTTCACTTAACACACTGTGATGGTAAAGAAATGGGGAAACAGATACTCCTACTGTAGGAGGGCGTATATACTGGTACTGCCTCTACTTAGAGCAATTTCACAACTTCAGTCAAAATTACAGATTCAGGTATCTTTGACCAGTAAATACATTCTAGGAGTTTATCCTGCATATAGGCCATACCTGTGGAAGACGACATATACACGAGTCTTTCCTTGCCATTTATTGTTTATGATAGCAAAAGGTTGGAAAAAAGCTTAACAGTTAGGGACTGGTAAAACAAAAATATAATACATCCATACACAGAAATACTGCACAGCCATTCAGAAGATACGTTTTTTAATTATTTTAATTTTTGGCTGCACTGGATCTTTGTTGCTGCACGGGCTTTCTCTAGTTATGGTGATCAGGCACTACTTTGTAAGATGTGGAGCATGGGCCATAGGGCGGGTGGACTCAGTAGTTGTGGCCCACGGGCTTAGTTGCCCTGACATTGTGGAATCTTCCCAGATCGGGGATTGAACCCGTGTCCCCTGCATTGGTAGGCAATTAACCACTGGACCACCAGGGAAATCCTATCATTATGCTTTAAAAGCAAATATGAAACTGTATGTACCATATCCATAATTTGTGTGATACTACGGAGGAAATAACATGTATTTTCTGTTTGGATATAGAAAGATACATAAGAAACTAATAGCATTTGTTTCCCGGGAGAGAACTAGGTAACTGGCAACAATAAAGGAAAGAGCCATTTCATCATATACAATTTTACACCTTTTGAATTTTGAATCATTTTGAATGTAAATCAGAATTTAAAGGACCTCCTTGATGGTCCAGTGGCTAAGACTCCACACTCCCAGTGCAGGGGGCCTGGGTATAGCTCCCAGGTTAGGGAGCTATACCCTGCATGCCTCAACTAAAGATACCATATGCCACAACTAAGACCCAGCACAGCCAAGTCAACAAATAAATTTTTGGAGAAGGAAATGGCAAACCACTCTAATATTCTTGCCTGGGAAATCTCATGGACAGAGGAGCCTGGCGGGCTACAGTCCATGGCATCTCAAAGAGTCAGACACAACTTAGCAACTGAACAGCAACAATAACACAGAATCAGGCAGGTTGTGATTTGGGGAAATAGTTCTTGATGGAAATGTGGCATAAAATGGAGGGCGAAGTGACCTAGCAATACAGAATATGCAGTTTTGTAAGAAATTAAAATTTGTGTATAGAATAATAATTGCAAATATTCAAACAATAAAATCCATGGCTAAGGGGAAAAAAAAAAAAGAATTTAAACAACAACAACCAGCAAACCAACCACAAAAACACGGGCTCTCGTGTCAGACTGCCTAGTTTAAACCTTTCTCCAGCACTTACCAGTTGTGTGTGACCTTAGGCAAATTACTTAACCTTATTTTTCTTTCCACATCTACAAAATAGGTATAATGATAGCACTTATTTCAGAGAGTTGTTGTGAGAATTAAAGTCGATCACGGGGGTCAAATATTAGATCAGTGGCAGAGACTCTGGAGCCAGACTTCAGGGCTCATACGCCAGCTCTACCCGTCCCATGCTGCGTGACCTTGGGCAAGTTATTCAGCCCTGCTTTTTCTCAGTTTCTGCATTTGTAAATGGGGGTGATAGTCAGATTGTGTGAAGATTAAATTAGATAATACTTATAAAGTACTTACAACAGCACTTGGAATATATTAAGTGCTATGTATGTATTTGTTGAGTATTAAATATTTATTTAACACAACTATTAGTTATTATGATTAGCTATTATCCATCATTGTTGGATTAAACCCTTCTTAGGTTACTTTTCAGAATTATCTTACCTACTCTCAACCTTGCTCCTCTCCAAACTATAATTCTACAAATACACTGCATCTGTTATTTGCTCATATTATTCTGATTCTGGAATGCCATTTCCAACCATGACTGACTGAAGAAAGCTAAACTTTCCTTCAAGATCCAGTCCAAAGGCCTTCCACCCTGAAGGTGGCAGCTCTCTCCTGTGAACTGCCCGTCACAGATCTGTACTCTGACGTCTCCCACTTGGCTGAATCACCTCCTGCCCCAGATCAGCAGGCAGAGCAGGCAGCAATTCATGCCTGTGGGGATAAATGGGTACATGGAATACTGACATTTTCAAGGGAACTCAAAAAGGTGAAAGTTTTCTGTTGTGGCATGTATCAACTTCATTATTATGCCCGAAAGTCTCTGACCGAGAAAAAATAAAGAGCTGTTCAGGGACATTTAAAGGAAAGTGGAAATAGAATACTTTGGAAACTAGAAGGTATTTTTTAAAGTGACTTTTTGGGGGGGCTTGGGGCAGGTTCTGGTTTGTTTTTTGCCTTTGATCAACGTGGACCTGGCTCCCCCTGCTGGATTTAAAGTCAAATATGAATGGACTTGGAGAGTACTGGTGAAATGTCAGACAAATAACTCTATGATACCACTTATATGTAGAATCTAAAAAATAAACTAGTGAATATAGCAAAAAGTAAATAAAGTCACAGATATAGATAACAAGGGAAGGGGGAAGGGCACAATAGAGGTAGGGGATTAAGAGATACAAACTACTATGTATAAAATAAGTAAATTACAAGGATATATTGTACAGCACAGAGAATATAGCCAATATTTTATAATAACTATAAATGAAGCATACAATCTTTAGAAATTGTGAATCACTATGTTGTATACCTGAAACTTGTATGATATTGTACATCAACTGTACTTCAGTTTAAAAAATCAATTCATTTATGTAAATGAAGGCAAAGGAAACAAAACTTGTAGCATATTTAGCGTAGTATCTAGAGCTTTCATCAAGGTCCTTCTTACAGATGACATAGTTGTAGCAATGACATTCCAGCATTCCCATAATGACTGGCTACAAAACAATTACAGTTACCTCCTGTAACTAGGGCAAGAGGTGTGGCTTTGAAATCTAAGCCCAGGACTGCAGGCCAGGAAGCTCTGAGTGTATATCCTGCTTTGACAACAACTGCAAAAAGTGGCCTCTGGCAAATAATTTAGCTTTTTTTTTTTTAATTGCATTGTTAATTTTTATTTTACTGTCTGAGTGATGGACATAAGAATGCTAGCATCTGGAGAAGGAAATGGCAACCCACTCCAGTATTCTTGCCTGGAAAAGTCCATGGACAGAGGAGTCTGGCGGGCTGAAGTCCGTGGGATTACATGACAGCATGTGTGCACGAGGGTGGAGGGAAATGGGTTGGTAGCAATAAAGTGGTAGAACTAAAAAAAAAAAAAAAAGAATGCTAGTATCATCTTGTTACCATCGAAGCACTTGAATGATATTAGTTGTCAGTTGAATACAATTCACAGCAACACTCAGGGCCCTGAGGAATGCAAGAGCAGTACAGTGCTCCTCCCCTCAAGGATCTGTGTGTCCTAAGGAAATGCGGAGGCTTTGTTCAGTGCTTCAAAAGGTGTCTGACAGACAGTAAGTCTTCAAGAAACATACTTTCACTTCCTTCTTCCACCCTTAAATCTGGCTTCTGCTCAGAGCTAGAATAGAACATTTTTTGAGATGGATTCCTCCCATCTAGATTGTTTAGATTGACTAGATTGTCAGTGCCCTCAGAACAGGGACCTGGTCTTATTCATGCTCCATTCCTGGTACCAGGACAATGGCTGGCACATGAAATGTGCTCAGTACATTTTGTTGAGTGAGTGATTTTCCAAGGAAACTCATTCTATTTTTGGCTTACCCTCATTATTAAAGAAATGAGCTGAAATCTGCCTCCCTGTCACTTGCATTCACTAGTTCTTATCTTCCCTAATCTAAATAGTTCTCAATAAATGTAAGCTCTCTTTCTACCTCCCCTTCTTGCATTTCTGTCATCATTGCCCTCATGAATATCACAGGAGACTACTTAGAGCCCTTGCTAGAATCTAGATACTACTGGCTATACCTCCAGTGTTCCTCTAATCCATTAGCCAAATAATTAAAAACTCACAATGTAATTGAGGAAATTCATTCTGAAACATGAAACAAAGAGGAATCAAAGCCCTTAAATGTGATGAGTGATTGTGGTCACAGAGGGGTAAATTCGGCAGTCCGGAAAATGAAACTGTCCTTAAGTATAAAAGTGTGAGAAGAGATTTTCTGCAGTTTTGGTGCTGAAACGTTTATTCATTCATCTTAAGACCTAGATAAAGCAAACAACACAGTACGTCCTCTCACACGTTCACTCTCTAGTGGAGGAGACAGTTAACTAGCAAGAGAATTAATAAAATGAACTTAAAAGGTGGTGCTATGAAGAAAAAGGCCGGGTGCTGGGAGGGGAAAAAAATGAGGTGAGGTAGGTAGGGGACAAACATCAGCTTTAGAAAGAACAGGGATCAGAAAGCCTCTCTGAGGAGCCGTCAAGAAGGAGTCTGAGGGACTTCCCTGGTGGGTGGTCCAGTGGTTGAGACTTTGCCTTCAATTCAGGGTGTGCAGGTTTGATCCTTGGTCAGGGAGCTGAGAGCCCACATGCCTTCTGACCAAAAAACCAAAACATAAAATGGAAGCAATATTGTAACAAATTCAATAAAGGCTTTAAAAATGGTCCACAGCCAAAAAAAAAAAAAAAAAATGAAGCTTGAGAAAAAGCAAGGGTGGGAGGGATTGAAAGCTTCAATTAGAGGACAGATATTAGAAGCAGTCGAGTATAAGAAAAGAAACAAACATGAAATCCAAGAAAAACTTGTATGTAAGCAAATATCTAGTTCAAAATCTTTTGGTTGTTATTGCAGATATTTGAGCATGCCAATAGTTTATATGCTCCCAAAATGATTAGAAGAAACTTACAGAAATATAACAGGAAATTATACAGAAATTAGATGAAGGTAAAAAGTAAAGACAAACAGGGGAAGAAAAATAAAGTCAGTTGTTAGAACTGACATACAAAAGTGCATATTATGCAGTTCTAAACAGTGGCTAGGTCTGGGCTGTATATTTGATTCTGGGCTTCCAGGAACAAAGCAATAGGGAAACATGAACAATTACGAAATTCAGTGTGCCCATAATAAAAAAAAAAAAAAAGATGAAGTAGTTCTTAAGAGAATTATAACTTCCTGGTATTAGTATCTGAGAGAAATGTTCCTTCATCATGAGTCACTCTATGAAATAATGGTCAAAGTCCTTGACAAAGCCCCACAATAAACACAACAGCATGATTCTTAGGGCTATTTCTCAGAACTAGCTTCAGTACATAAAACCAAAGAGCAACTAAGTAAAAGCAAGTCTATTGGAGACCAGAGGCAATCCAGCTACACAGCTTATAGTTGTTGCTGTGAATCAGGGATAACATTTAGAATGTCTAGAGAAATGGATGGATTACTTATCTTTTAAGTTATCCTCAATGAATATTACTTCTTTTACCTGAACTTTTGATGAACAATGTGTAGTAGAGAATTTGAAGTCATTTCTCTGGCAAGAAACTAGAAGAATGGAAAAATGATCTTGCTGCTAATTAGTAATTTTTTGAAAATCAGTGGAGCTCACTAACATTTTTTCAGAGAAGTAAGGGGTCTAACAGTGCGATAGCTTGAAAAAAGGCCATCCTCTTGCCATTTGGAAGTGGGCTTAATATGTTCCTCAAAAAATAGATCTGGACCCACATAATCACATGGACGGAGGAGGAGATGGGAACCCACTCCAGTATTCTTGTCTGGAGAATCCCATGGACAGAGGAGCCTGGTGGCTACAGTCCATAGGGTCGAAAAGAGTCGGACAGAACTGAAGCAACTTAGCATGCATGCAATCACATGGACAGATAATGCCTCAGGCTCCAAAGTTCTTCCACCTACATGTGGTCAAGATCATCTTAGCCTCTGCTAGTCAAGAGAAAACCTTATTAAATTAGTTAAGAAATTTTACTTTCCAGATAGCTGCATAGTTTATGTGCTGATAAATTTTTTGGCAATAAATCAATTAAATGTTGGAAGATAGCTACCAAAAACAATATTCAATTGTAAGAAGAGCTGATCTCAAGCCATGCTTTCTGACAGTAATTATATAGAAAAAATCAGAACCTACTTAGTGGTAAAAATACAGTATCTTCACCTTAAAGACAAATATTTATCCTTCTCTTCTTTAAAAAAAAAAAAAAGTCATGCACTAAACTCATTTAAAAATAGTTTTAGAGGAGGGAGGAGCTTCTCTGGAGGTTCAGTGGTGAAGATTATGTTCAGGGGGTACAGGTTCCATCCCTGATACAGGAACTAAGATCCTGCATGCCATTCAACATGACAAAAAAAAAAGTGGTTTTAGTTTTTAATGAGCACATTTTGAAAGAAAAAAGCGAAGCTTTCTGCTTGAACCAATAGTTATCTGATCTGTTGACTTGACAGAGACTGGCTAGCTTGTTGCTGTAGCCCACCAGGCTCCAGCCAAGACTACTGGACTGGAGTTGATTGCCATGCCCTCCTCCAGGGGATCCTCTGGACCCAGGATGGAACCCGCGTCCCTTACCTCTCCTGCAATGGCAGGCAAGTTCTTCACCACTAGCACCACCTGGGAAGCCCTTAGTTCAGCTAAATCTCCCAGCATCCCTTGAAGTTATTTTAGGCAAGAGAATTCTGGCCAGCTGAACTGGATGTATTTCACCTTCAGGATGATGCAAGAAACCTCAGAGTGACTTTGGATGCAGTGTATCAAAGATGACAGACCTTTCCATCAGTCTGAGTCACTTAACACCCAAGCCCTTATTGAACTTACATGAGAAAGAAATAACTTTATATTGTGTCAAGCCACCGAGATTTCAAAGTTGACTGTTAACAGAAGCTAGTGTATAGTCAATACGGCATTTAAATCAAGTCATGAATATGCTGTTACCTCTCTGTACCTCAGTTTCCTTGACTGTAAAATGGAGCTATTAATAGCATTTACCTATTAAATTTGATCTAACAATTGAATATGTTAATGCATGTTAATGTTTTGAACAGTGTCTAGCACATAGTAAACATTCAATTCATGTTAACTATTATGGTTATTATTATTACAAATTTTCCTGGTACTATTAAAATGCAAGTTCCATATAACTCAGATTTTCTTTGACCATTCAGATTGTTGTAACAGATGATGTCACATTTATGTTACTGTCTGCACTGTGCTGATCTATGCCCCCATCACTGCAGGGTTTCAGTACGTTTCTTGGTCACCTTGGGTTGTCCTATACATGCTCTGAAATCATTCTCCTCTGATCTCCATTTTGTTCTCTGCTAACCACTGTTGAAGTTACTGGCAAGGAGGGGTGACAGAATGAGGAAAGCTTGCTGTCATCATGTGGTGATCCTGTGGAAGGCACTGCCTCTCATTTGTCCCAAAGCTGTAAACCCTCAAAATGCCAAAACAGACTCCCATTCATTTGTATCTTTTTAAAAATTTTATTAAATTTTCTTTAATTTGTAAACTCTGTGAAATAACATATTGCATTTCAGGAAATGTCAGAAGCACACTTAAGGAGTTGTTCGCAAATATCACAGAACAAGTTTTAATTTATTTAATTTTCCATTGTCAATCAATGTCAATCATTCAGCCTACACCACTGAATCCATGAATTCCATCAGTTGCCAGGGCCTCTTTTTAACTCACTTCTTGTCCATACAGTAGGTCATCACAGTATACCCAGAAATTGCTCTTAGGTTTGGCTCACAGGAATTTTTAACCTGAGGCCCACAGACCTCCCTACCCAGCTGAAATAATCCCCAGGATATCCATGGACAGAAATCAGGAGGCCTGTGATCTTAGATGAGGAAAAAAAAAAATCACATTTTAACTTTTACTAATCTCTAATAAAAATTTAGCAATTCCTTTCGTCACTAATGTAGGCAACGTTATAGTATAATTAGCAGTATCTGTGACTTTATCACCAATAGCTATACCGATAGATATTTCTATGTCACATTATAGCAGTTAAAAGTATTTCAAAAAAAAACAAAAACAAACAAAAAAAACAAAAAAACAAAAAAAAACAAAAACAAAAACAAAAAAACAAACAAAAAAAAGTATTTCAAAAAATCACTTATGCTCACACTACTAAGAAATTACAGTAGTCACTAGAGCTGCCACTGTCCTCCCATTTGTCTTACTTCATACGTCAATAAGGATGTATATTATTATAGCAAGGGCTGGTTAATATTCTAAGAGCTATATTTTAATTTAATTGCCTTCCAGATGTTTGTACATAAAAACATTATTCTGGGAAAGGAGTCTATAGACTTCACATGACTGCCAAAAGGGTCTACAGTACAAAAAAGAATTTTAACTCCACACTGCCATGTTTGGTTTTTTTTTTTTTTTGTATTGAGGTAGCCAATTAACAATGTTACAATGTTTCAAGTGAACAGCAAAGGGACTCAGCCATACATAAACATATATCCATTCTCCCCCAAACTCTCCTCCCATCCAGGTTGCCACATAACATTGAAGGGAGTTCCCTGTGCTATACAGAAGGACCTTGTTGGTTATCCATTTTAAATATAGCTCGATGTGTACATGTTGATTCCAAACTCCCTAACTATCCCTTCCCCAATCTTCACCCCCTGGCAACTATAAATTGGTTCTCTAAGTCTGTGAGTCTGTTTCTGTTTTGTAAATAGATTCATTTGTATTATTTCTTTTTAGATTCCGCATATAAGCAATCATCTATAATATTTCACCTCTCTCTGACTTAGTATGACAATCTCTAGATCCATCCATGTTGTCCCATGTCTTTTTACTTACTCACTCTCCTCTCGTCTCAAAGAGGACTGTGCTGATAACAGACACTCAGACACATTGAAATGTCATGCCCTAGGACAGCATGGTAGGTGACTGAGTTTGGGCACTTGAGCCAACTTGTTCTGCTCCAGCATTTATTAACTGTGTGACCCAGGGTGAGTTACTTAACCTCTCTGTGCCTTATGTCTATAAAATGGGAATTATAATTGTTCCCTCCTCATAGGGTTATTGTGAAGAATAAATGAGTTGATCCATTAAATCTCTTAGAGTCTACCACATAGTAAGCTCTCAGAAAATGTTAGCTGCTCTTTCAAGTGCCTGACACAGCTGTTTCTTTATGATACTTCTAGGGAAAGGAGAAGAGGAGAGAAAAGAGTAGATTAGCCATTCCTCTTGTGAGTCATAGCCTACACATAAAATAACTTGTATGATGGACAAAATTGATATCTTTTTTAAAGCACACGAAGGAAACTGTTGATAGTTCTTCCTTGAAAAGTTTCCAATTTAATTTTATATTCTATACAGTTACTCCCAACTGAATCCTTTTTTTTCCCAACTGAATCTTTTTTAATGCTTTAGATGCAGTACAAATGCTCCCCGCCTTTGATTTACAAAGCAGGGCTTATATTTAGATAATATTAAGGTTGGTACAAAAGTAATTGTGGTTTTGCATTGTTGAACGTTGCTGTTTGATATTGGAATACATTCTTAAACAAATGTGGCTACGTTATGCATCATTTTAATGTACATTTCTTGCTTTATTTATTTTTTTTGCTAATGACATTACTTGCTGTGTATTTTATATTTATTTTAGACTATGGGAATGATGTTAGACAAAAAGCAAATTCAAGTGATTTTCTTATTTGAGTTCAAAATGGGTTGTAAAGCAGCAGTGACAACTCATAACATCAACAATCCATTTGGCCCAGGAACTGCTAATGAATGTACAGTGCAGTGGTGGTTCAAGAAGTTTTGCAAAGGAGACGAGAGGCTTGAAGATGAGAATAGTGGACAGCTATTTGAAGTTGACAACAAGCAACTGAGAGCATCATCTAAGCTGACCCTCTTACAACTACATGAGAAATTGCTGAAGAACTCAAGGTCAAGCATTCTAAGGTCGTTTGGTATTTGAAGCAAATTGGTAAGCTCAGTAAGTGGGTGCCTCATGAGCTGACCAAAAAAAAAAAAAGTGTTTTGAAGTGTTGTCTTCTCTTATTCTACACAACAACAATGAACCATTTCTCAATTGGATTGTGATGTGTGATGAAAACTGGACTTTATTTGGCAAATTCTGATAACCAGCTCAGTGGCTGGGCCAAGACTTTCCAAAGCCAAACTTGCACCAAAAAAATGTTATGGTCACTTTATGGTGGTCTGATCCATCCCAGCTTTCTGAATCCTGGTGAAACCATTATATCTGAGATGTATGTTCAATAGATCGATGCGATGCACTGAAAAGTGCAACGCCTACAGCCAGCATCGGTCAACAGAAAAGGTACAATTCTTCTCCATGACAACACCTGACCACAGGACAGCCAAGGCTTCAAAAGTTGAACAAATTGGGCTATGAAGTTTTGTCTCATCCACCATATTCACCTGACCTCTCACCAACTGACTACCACTTCTTCAAGCATCTCGGCAACTTTTTGCAGGGAAAAATGCTTCCACAATCAGCAGGAGGCAGAAAATGCTTTCCAAGAGTTCCTTCAATTCCTGAGACATGGATTTTTCCACTACAGGAATAAAACAACTTATTTCTCATTGGGAAACATGTGTTGATTGAAATGGTTCCAATTTTGGCTAATAAAGATCTGTTTGAGCCTCAATATAATGATTTAAAATTCATGGTTGAACCTGCAATTACATTTGCACCAACCTAACGTTAGTCTTTCAAATTTCATGCTCATTTCTAAGCCCTTTAAGAGGTGAATCTTGGCTATGTCATTTTAACTGGAGAGAAGATACTAAAAATAAATGGAAGTAGATTCATTCATTCATTCATCTAACAATTATTACCTTCCTGCTCTCTGCCAGGCACCGCTCTAAATGCTAAGGAATTAGTGATACAAAGTCCCCACTGTCATATTGAGCTTATGTTCTAGTGTGGACAGTGAAAAGTATCAGGAGGTGATCAGTGCTTCACAGAGCATTAAAATAAAGTGATGTTATATGTATAAGAACCAGGTGGTCATTTTAGTCTGCGTAGTCAGGGATATTTTCCTCAATGAGGTGTTAAGCAGAGCTCTGAAGAATAAAACAGAGTTAGCCAGCAAGGAGACAGCATTCCAGGCAAAGGGAATAGTGCAAATTCACTGGAGCAGGACTGAGGTTACCTGTTCTTATTTCTTTAGGAATGTAAAGAAGGCTGATGTTGCTCCCCAGGTGGTGCTAGGGGTAAAGAACCCACCTGCCAATGCAGGAGACACAGGTTCAATCCCTGGATCGGCAGGATCCCCTGGAGGAGGAAATGGTAACCCACTTCAGTATTCTTGCCTGGAGAAATCCCATGGAGAAAGGAGTTAGTCTTCTGTAGCCTGAACTGACAGGCTACAGTTCATGGGGTCGCAAAGAGTTGGACACGACTGAACACACAAGCATGTTGCTGGGACAATAAGTGTGCAAGGGGTGGAGCCATTCAGGAGAGGTAAACAGGGATCAGATAGTGTGAGGTTTTGCAAGTAAAGGCAAAGTTTATTTTCAGTGCAATGGGAAGCTACTACAGAGTTTTAGTCAGAGGCAAGGTGATCTGATGTGCCATTTTAAATCACCCTGAGATAGGGAAGGAGGGTTGAAAAATAAATAAAATAGACTCCCAGTTACTCATGGGGAATGGATTTAGTGGGGCAAAACTAGATATGGGAAGGCTGGTTAGATGGTGGTTTAGACCAGGATTACAGCAGAGAGAAGACAAAGAGGGCCAGCTTATCCATTAGAGTGTGTTGTGGAGGTAATGCCAGGAGTATTTACTGATTGGGATGGGAAGAAACGAGAGGAATCAAGGATAACTCCTGAGCTTTCAGCCTATATAACTGTATTGATAGTGCCAAACAGAGGTGGATAAATCCTGGGAGGATTGAGAGGATGAGGAAGTGGGAACAAATGTGATGTAATGAGTTGCAATCTTTCATTTTGTGCTCATCTTAATTTTGAGTTGCCTATCAAATATCCAAACAGAGATGTCAAATATACAGTTAACACAAATTTAAAGTTCGGGGGAGAAGGCAGGGGCTGGAAATGTAAGTTTAAGAATCATTTGCCTAGGAATGGTACTTAAAACCAAAAGAGTTGAAGTGTCTTGGGGCACTCCTAACTTTGATAAAGTGGAAGGAGCTGATAAAAGACTAAGAAATAGCAGAAAGACAGGAGGAAAACAAGAGGAATCTGGCATCATGGAAGCTTTAAGAACAAAGTGCTTCCAGGAGGGAGTGATAACTAATATCAGGAAATGCTGAGTGGTTCCAACTTTGGCCAGATGTAGGTCGATGGTGACTTGTTAGATGTTTCAGTATTTGGAGGGGATGAAAGTCCAGTGGGATGAGAAAGTAAAGTCAGCAAATATAGACAGTTCTTTTGAGGCACTGAAATCAGGAAGAAGCTGGAGTTGGTGTATGATCAAGTGAGAGGGGAAAGTTATGTGTACAAGGGAATTACATGAGGAGGGCTGGGTAGAGAAGTTGTGAGAAGGGAAAACATAGATCTAAACTTTATTTTCTGCCCTCAGGGAGTTTATGATCTTATCTGGGAGAAGTTGAGGATAGCATTGATCAAAAGGTCAAAGGATAGCTTTGGATTAAATACAACAGTATCCATTAACGCTAAGCATGATGTCTAACAGTAAGAACTCAATAGATGAGAGGTAACTATAATTACAAAACAATCTGAAAACACTCTAAGATAGGAGGTAATTAAGGATTAAACTGGGTAGGTAATAAAATGTTAGGATTCCAGAAAATGGAGAGATTACTGTCAGCCACAATGATGGAATTTCCCAATGAAAAATCAGAAACTACCACATGATAGTGGCTTTAAAAAATATCTGTTACTATGTGTATGTGAACAAAGTTGCAAAGCTCTACAGATTTAGAACATTTTCAGCCACCTACTTAATTGCCTTTATTGGAACTATTTAAATTTCATGTATCCCCAAATACCCTGAGCCTTTCTGAGGCCTCTGCACCTGTGCTCATGCTTTCTCCTCTGCCTGAAACCCCATTCCCCACCTTTACCCTCCTCAGGGCTACTTCCCCCCCGGAAGCCTCCCTTGCCCCGCCCTCCCCTCCAGCAGGGCTGGAAGGTCCTGTGTTAGGACCTTGTGCACAATTTTACCATAGCTTGTACCACAGTCTATTGACATTTTGTTTTTGTGTACCTGTTGTGTCTTTTTCTGTTGCTTTTGGGTTTACCTGACAGCAAGCTTTCCAAGGACAGTGTTAAGATTGTATTCACCCTCGTTTCCCTTATACCCAGTCCAACTTCTGGCTGGTCTCAATCAATGTCTATTGAACCCAACTGAATCTACTACTAGGACTAGGGTGGAATATCCTGGACACAAGTCCCTGAAGGACTGATAAGTAACTTAAACACCCCACATAAGGCTATAACAGGTTTATAGCATGAGAACCACTCAGGACCCCATCATTCATCACTCCCCCTGAGTCTGCACAACTCCACATTCTTGAGCTGTTTTATATCACTTCCCAGTAAACTTTTTCAAAAATTCTATTCTTTTATTATTCGACTTCTAATCAAAATGTATTAACATCCAGTGCAGTCTAACTATATTTCATGTTGCTAAAGTTGCAAAGTTGCTAAGCTCTCTTATATTTTTTTCTCCCCTAATTTGAAAGGAATACATGCTCATAGTAACAAAGCCAATCTGTATGAAAGGAATATACAGTAAAAAGGAAGGCTCCATCTTGTTTGCTGATCGATAGCCTGCCAGGTCCTCTTTGTAGAGGCAGCCACTACTACAAATTTCTTGTGTATCCTTCCAGAGGTATGCTACACTATTACAACACACTCCATGTTTTAAAGCATAAGTGCTAGCATTGCCCAGATTATTTGCAACCTAGCATTTTCCTTTAACAGAATGTATTGGAGATTATTCTACATTGGAGATTTTTCCTTACAGTACATATTTTCAATTGCTGCATAGTATCCTAGCTCCCATTTTATGACATATCAAATCTATTTGATCCATTCCCTATTGGAGGAAATTTAGGTGGGTCTCACTCTTTTCCTACTATGTGATTATTATAGATTAACTTGTGTTACCCCCAAAATTCATATGTTGAAGTTCTAACCCTAGTATCTCAGTATGTGACCTTATTTGGAGATAGAGTCATTATAATCTAGTTAGAATGAGGTCATTAGGGTGGGTCCTAATCCAATATGACTGATGTCCTTATAAGAAGAGGAAATTTGGATGAAGACACTTAGGAAGGAAGAGATCTAAAGCCACAGGAAGAAGACAGTCATCTACAAGCCAAGGAGAGACCTAGAACATATCCTTCCCTCACAGCTAACAGATGGAACCAACCCTGCCAGCACCTTGATCTCAGACTTCTGGCCTCAAGGACTGTGAGACAATAAATTTATTGTTTAAACCACTCAGTTTGTAGTACTTTGTTGTGGCAGCCCTGGCAAACTAATTACAATGATGCTTTGATGAATACCTTTGTGCATGTATTTATAGAAGCAAATTTATCATCTTTCAATCATGGCATTTTACCTCCTGGTCAATTTCTTCAACTGAATCAGTGATATCCCTTAAGTCCACCTCACCTGCTCATGGAATGGCCAACAGCAGACCCTTAAACATGTGAAGTTCTTTCATACTCCTGTGTCTTTGCGCATATCGTTTGCCTAGAAGGCCCTTCCTCCTGAGATGTTCTTGAAAAACTCCAATACAGTCACTTCAAGTGCTGCCTCCTCTGTGAAACCTTTAATCAGCCTCTGGGATGGCACCCTATGATTTCCACCTCCTAGTATTCAAGCCTTTGTGTATTCCCCATCTTTGTGTACTGCCCTTCTCTTTATTGTGGACTGGACTTACTGCCTCACTTCTAATGAATAGAGTATGGCAGAAATGATGGGGCATCAATTAGATTACAAAAAGACCTTGGCTTCTGTCCAGAGGCACTTGCTCTCACACACGCTTGTCCTCTCTTCCTCTTTCTTGGTCACCAACACTGAGGGGAGCCTGATGTCATACTGTGAGGAGGCAACTTTGTGGAAAGGTTCTTGTTTCAAGTGATCAAGTCCCTTTAACCACCACATGAGTGAAAATGGAAGTGGATCTCTCCTCTCATTCAAGCCTTTAGATGAAACTGGACACAGATAGCTTGACTACAACCTCATGAGAAAAGCCTTGGGGCAAAAGTCCCACCTAAGTCATACCTGGATTCCAACCAAAGAAATTATGAGATAGCAAATCTTTGTTGCTATGAACTGCTAAGCTTTGGGATAATTTGATATGCAGCAATAAATAACTAGTATACCTTCCATCCTCCTGTCTTCTCCCCAGTAATGCTCTTAGCACACTACACACTCTTGGCACACTACAACATATTTGTTTTGAAATCTTTTCCCCCTAGTTGACTAACTCCAAGGACAGGAATCCTGGCTCATTTAGCTTTATATTTACTGTGTCTTGCACAAAGTCCAAGCTACCATCATCACTTCCCTAGACTGTTGCAATAACCTCCAAACTGAGCTGCCCAAATCCCCTCTAGCCTCTGTCTAATTCATTCACTACCCAGCATTAAGAACCTTTTTAAAATGCAACTTGGGTTATCTGAGAGCTTAAAATCCTTCTCCTGATTCTTAGGATAAGGACCTAAATTTGTAATACAGCCCCCCAGGCCTGGCAGGGTCTGCCTGCCTCCCCACCACATCCAAAGCCACTTCCGCATTGTTCCCAGCACACCAGCAACACTGCTCTTTCAGTTCCTCCGTTGAACCATTTGCCTTCCTCCTTTGCTATCTTTGCTCACACTGTTCCCTCTGTCTGGGATGCTTTTCCCCCCTCCTCCTCAATTTCTACGCATTCTTTTTTTTTTTTTTTAATTTTTATTTTATTTTATTTTTTCATTACTCATTCTTTAAATCTGAGCTCAATGTCATTTCCTCAGGAAATACATTTCTGCCTTCCCTTCTAAATCAGAGAACCCTGTAGTTTTCCTCCATGCCACTTATCACAGTTGAAATTAAATGACTTTAATTAGGTGTTTAATATTTGTCTCCCCTGTTGAACTCTGAGTTCTACGAGGGCAGGGACACCTTATCTTGTTCACTACTCTATCTCCAGCACAGACCATGGTGTCTGACCTATTGAAAATAAGGGCTCGCTAATTTTTTCCTTCTGTTTTTTGCTGAATGAAACACAGGACAAACACTTCCTATTCTTTCCACAAACTTGAAATCTTTTCATCATCTACACATTTAATCTTCTGAGTGTCATCCCTCTACGCAAAGAAATAGTGGAAAACAATAGAATGGAAAAGACTAGAGATCTCTAGATACCAAGGGAATATTTCATGCAAAGGTGGGCACAATAAAGGACAGAAATGACAAGGACCAATTAGAAGCAGAAGAGATTAAGAAAAGGTGGTAAGAATACACAGAAGAACTATACAAAAAAGGTCTTAATGACCCAGATTACCATGATGGTGTGGTCTCTCACCTAAAGCCAGACATCCTGGAGTGTGAAGTCAACTGAGCCTTAGGAAGTATTACTATGAACAAAGCTAACGGAGGTGATGAAATTCCAGCTGAGCTATTTCAAATCCTAAAAGATGATGCTGTGAAAGTGCTGCACCCAATATGTCAGCAAATTTGGAAAACTCAGCAGCAGCCACAGGACTGGAAAAGGTCAGTTGCCATTCCAGTCCCAAAGAAAGGCAATGCCAAAGAGTGTTCAAACTACTGTACAGTTCAGTTCAGTCACTCAGTCGTGTCTGACTCTTTGAGACCCCAAGGACTGCAGCACGCCAGGCTTTCTTGTCCATCATCAACTCCCAAAGCCTGCTCAAACTCATGTCCATCGAGTCAGTGATGCCATCCAACCATCTCATCCTCTGTCATTGCCTTCTCTTCCTGCCTTCAATCTTTCCCACCATAAGGGACTTTTGCAATGAGTCAGTTCTTCACATCAGGTCACCAAAGTATTGGAGTTCAACTTCAGCGTCAGTCCTTCCAATGAATATTCAGGACTGATTTCCTTTACGATTGACTGGTTGGATCTCCTTGCAGTCCAAGGGACTCTCAAGAGTCTTCTCCAACACCACAGTTCAAAAGCCTCAGTTCTTTGGTGCTCAGCATTCTTTATTGTCCAAATCTCACATCCATACATGACTACTGGAAAAACCATAGCCTTGACGAAATGGACCTTTGTTGGCAAAGTAATGTCTCTGCTTTTTAATATGCTGAGCTGGAGGAAGCACAAGCTGGAATCAAGATTTCTAGGAGAAATATCAACACCCTAAGATATGTAGATGATTTCACTCTAATGGCAGAAAGGGAAGAGGAACTAAAGAGCCTCTTGATGAGGGTGAAAGAGGAGAGTGAAAAGGGGGCTTAAAATTCAACATTCAAAAAACTTAAGATCATGGCATCTGGTTCCATCACCTCATGGGAAATAGATGGGGAGACAGTGGAAACAGTGTCAGACTTTATTTTTTTGGGCTCCAAAATCACTGCAGATGGTGACTGCAGCCATGAAATTAAAAGACGCTTACTCCTTGGAAGGAAAGTTATGACCAACCTAGATAAGCATATTAAAAAGCAGAGACGTTGCTTTGCCTTCAAAGGTCTGTCTGGTCAAGGCTATGGTTTTTCCAGTGGTCATGTATGGATGTGAGAGTTGGACTGTGAAGAAAGCTGAGAGCAGAAGAATTGACGCTTTTAAACTGTAGTGTTGGAGAAGACTCTTGAGAGTCCCGTGGACTGTAAGGAGATCCAACCAGTCCATCCTAAAGATCAGTCCTGGGTGTTCATTGGAAGGACTGATGCTGAAGCTGAAACTCCAATACTTTGGCCACCTCATGCGAAGAGTTGACTCGTTGGGAAAAGACCCTGATGCTGGGAGGGATTGAGGGCAGGAGGAGAAGGGGATGACAGAGGATGAGATGGCTGGATGGCATCACCGACTCAATGGACATGAGTTTGAGTAAACTCCGGGAGTTTGAGATGGACAGGGAGGCCTAGCGTGCTGCGATTGATTCATGGGGTCGCAAAGAGTCGGACACGACTGAGCGACTGAACTCAACTGAACTGATTGATCAGAGCCTATGAAGGAAGTATTGGCTATTCAAGAGCCATAATAAAACAGTAGTAAAATAATGAAGTCTGAATTGCAACAAGGAGCTCACTCAAGCAAGGGCCCTCTGCTGCTGGGACCCAGAGAAAATATTTCTCTTAAAAAAAATATATATGAAAGATACAGAAAAGTCAGATAATCCTCCCTCAAAACACCGTGTTCCCGTTTCTTCTTTTAGAAGGCACACTCAGTTCTGGAGCAGAAGCTAGGAAACCAGCCTGAGACAATTGGTTTTCCCCTCCCCTTTTAATCTCTTGAGAAAGAGCTGCCAATTCTAGAAATTCCTCCTTTGATCAGAAGATAAAGCAGAACAATGCAGTAGCACTAAGCAGATTCCTAAGGGACATTCTTCAGGGGTGTGTAAAGCCTGCCTGGAAGTATGCATACAAAGAGGAGAAGGGGAGTTGGTGGAAATGGAGGGGTGGGTAGACTAGAGATGATAGTCACAGCCAGAAGGAATAATCTATACAGTTGCTTCTAGACTCCATAGAGGAGCAACTCCAGCCAGTCTTATTTCCTGGGAGGCATAGGCATGTATATTACAATGATTAAAGGGCTTCATCTAATTAACATCCTCCCTCAAAAAAAAAAAAAAAAGGAAGAAAGAAAAATTCAGATTTATTTTTCACCGTTTGTTGGAGGTGACTTTTTTGTTCTTGTTTTTACTGAGAATTGCAAACTAGCCTATCACATTAGATTGTGAATCTCTGGAAGGAGGTCTGTTTAAAATATAAAAATACGATGGATTAGAGCTAGGACTAAGTTTGAATCATGCCGCCAGCTTCACCGTCTGTAAAACGGGGGTAATTTTCCTATCTGTTTAACATGGTCACGTAATTTTTTTTTGATGTAACACTTGAAGACTAAATATTTTATGAGCATAAGCTCATTCAATTCTCATGAGGAAGGTATTATTATGGAGATTGTATGTAAAGATATTTTGTGATGTAGAAAAGAGCCGTCTGGTTCTGAGATATCATTGGGCCACCTTCTCACCTGGCTGTTGTGAGAATTAAATGTGATGCGAAAGCACTCCACGTGATGGGCGGACTACTAATTACACACTTGGCAGCACCTGATCCACTGTGAGGAAGCGGTAGACGCTGGCTGGAGAGAACGATTTTATATCTTCCCTGTTCCTTTCAATCCTCCAATCACAAACTAATCTCCGCAGGCCTGGGGCCAAAACCACGAATCTGGGAGGTGCAGTCTGGATGGAGGCGAGCGCAGAGTCCCAGAAGAGGGCACGGGAACAGTAAAGTAGTTCGGTGGCTGGGGGGCGCTTTGGACGCCGGGCTTGAGAGGTGGCCGACTGGGGTCCCCGGAGTCCCTCTCTGGTCTGGGGCTGCACAGAGAGACGGCCAGAGCCTGCTGGGCACTATACCCCCGTAGCCGGACTCGTCCGCAGCTACTCGAGTTAGAGCCTCACGCGACCCACCTAAGCCCCACCCACTACCTCAGGTAGGCCCTCCGCACCAGCCAATCCGGAAGAAGCCTGGGTGCGGAAGGCGGTGCTTTCCCGGCCGGAAGTGACGTCTATGCTTGGCTGGCCCCAGAGTCCGCCGAAGCTCTCGGCAGCGGCTGAAGCGACTCAGTGGAAAATGGCTCGGATTGTTGAGGCTGTGGCGCCTTGGGTTGTGGTGGAGGCAGAGGCTCAGGCAGCGTGAGGTGAGGAACAGTAGGTGCGGCGGGGGCCAGAACCGGGGACCCTGCTCCCCAAAGGCGCTGAAGGGCCCCTGGGGTCTTGGATGGGAGAGTCTCTTGCCGCGGCCCCAAGTCCCCCGGTTGTCCGCTTCTGACCCTCCATCCCGTACTGTTGGCGCTGCCCCAGTCCCACTCACCTCTCCCTGGGCCTTGCTTCCATCCCGGCCGTTGCCAGCTTCCCCTCCGAAGGTGCTCGCATCCCACCATGACCCTCTTGTCGGGGGTGGTGGGTGGGGGGCTCCTGGGAGTTAGTATTGTCCGAAAGGGCGAGGGGAAGCCACCCCCTTGTTCTCGGGACCCGGCTGGAGCCGCGGTGGCGGGTCCTATTCTCTGGTCGAATTGTTGAATTCTGCCGAGTGCGGGTGTTGCACTTCTCAGTTGTGAATCGTCCCCCGCCCCCTCCCCGCTTCTTTTCGCCTCCTTGTCCCATCTCCGGCTTTGGGGGCTGCAGATCCGTTTTCTTCTCCACACCCTCCTCCCCGGTTGCTTTTTTTTTGCCGCGAATCCACTTGCTTCTGGAAGACAGTATTATTTCTGTGTGTATTTAGCGCATCATCTTTCTGGGGAGGGCGGTCAGATTAAAAATATTTGCCTAAGTCTTCCTAAGTGACGGAGGAACAATAATTGAAGGATAAAAGCGCATGCTTATTTTCCTCGCTAGATGGTTTGGCTTTAAAAACGAGATTCTGCAGCTTTGGAGTTTTTTTTTGGGGGGGGGGCGGGTGGAGCAGGCATTGAGGAGGGAAATGAGGAAGGAGAAAAATGAGTGAGGAGTAAAGTCTGGAGATAAGGAACGTGGAAGAGATAGCCTGTGCTACTTCTTTCCCTCTGTTAGTCTGATGGAAGTTCAGGTTGTAAGTATATTTTTATTTTGAACAGTGGGTGTTGAATTGAGTGTAAAGTAGGAGACCTTTGTCTTTGAACAAGCTTATTTATTAAAGCAGTACCCTAAAATCTTTCCAGGTGGGTGTCAGGCAGAAAGATGCTGTTGGGAAAATTGTGTAACATTGGAGCAGCAAAGCCACAGATTAGAAGAGATTCAGAAAAAAGAAAGCTATTCTTAGAAGAGTGGTGGAGACTTATTGTGAAAAGAAGGAACGCCGTAGGGAGGTCCAGGAACACTGATTCCAGGCTAGACTTTGTACCTTTGCCTCCTTGGTTGGCTTGTGGTTAAGTTTCCACATAAGACGCCTCTCAGCAACTCTGCTGGGGCTGGGGCTGATGCTCTTCTTATTCAGAGGAGCAAATTAGACCGAAGGTTGAGGTTGAGGTCTGTACTGTTGAAGATAACTGCTTGTTTAATATTATGATAGTTTTTAAGTACTGAAAAGCATTTTGACTGGATTATTTAAATCAAACCTATTTCAAGAGTGATTTCACATAGATACAAAGCACATAAAGAGCTGCTTCAAGTAATTTTGCCTAAATTAATAGATTCCAAATCAGTTTTTTCTTAGGAAAGTCTCTGATGTGATTGTTTTGTATGCATGTCGCTTGCAGTTTTTCTTGGCAAGCAATATATGTACATTGTTTTCATCCATAGGTTTTACAGTTTTTTCTGTTTCATGGGATATACAAGTTGGCATGCTTGCATTTAGGAATTCTAGAAACTATAACTTGATGTACTAGTTAGTTGTATATTAAGCATATGAATCATTGTTTCTTCCTTCTGTTGTAAATGATTCTAAAATTTTCAATTAATTGAAGATTGCTACATCAGTTCCCATGTCCAGGAATCGTTCTTTAATCTAGCCCAGTGTTTTTGCACTTAGTAAGCACATTGAGTAAATGAACTTATACCTAACCAAGAATGTTCAATTTCCCAAGAGTTCAGAGTTCTTATCAGAGCATCTGACCAAATTTTTCAGAGCAACAGGGCGAAGCAATTTTTTTTATGCTGTGTAACTTGTGTTTCTTTGCTAGTATTAATTACCTATTTTATTGTATTTGCCATATTCCAAAAATAATTTTAAGGCATGTAAATCATAAAGGTGAATGTTTCAGTACAGTTCATTTACTTGATTTGTTAGTTGTACCTGACTAAGGCTAAAAGTCCATCTTATGGAAGATCTTGCTGTATCCAGAAGGCCTGCAGGGTGCCTGGTACAGTGGTGGTTCTAGGAATAGAAAAACGATGAGATAGTGCTTGTCCTCAGTAAGTTCTCTAGTCCATCTGGGGAGACAAACACAAACTAGAACAGTATGATTATAATGGCATGTAAGGATGGTGGATCAAAATACTAAGAATGATGTGATTGTGATCACCTGACCTGAGAGATGGAGAGAGAATGAGTGCCTCTGATGAGGATGGAGGTGCTCAAATTGAGTCTTTTTTTTTTTTTTTCAAATTGAGTCTTAAAGGATGAATTCTTTTTATTAATGAGGGAAAGTTAGACGTTATCAGCTTCCAGACCCTGCTGAGATACTACCAAGCTGTTTAATACCTCTGGTATCTTGTTTCTTTCATGTTAGAGTTGGACTACATCTAAATCACTGCTGTTTAGTAAAAATATTAAATGAGAGCCACATATGTAAGATATTTTACATTTTCTTGGTAAATCTTTGAAATCTGGTGTTCATTTTACACTTAGAACACATCTTACTTTGGACTAACTACTTGTCAAGCTCTGGTAGCTGTTGTGTTTATTGTTTAATTGGTAAGTCGTGCCCCTGACTCTTTTGCGGTCCTGTGGACTGTAGCCCGCCAGACTCCTCTGTCCATGGGATTTCCCAGGCAAGGATACTGGAGTGGGTTGCCATTTCCTTCCCCAGGGGCTCGTCCCTACTCAGGGATTGAACCCGCGTCTCCTGCATTGGCAGGTGGATTCTTTACCATTGAGCCATCTGGGAAGCCCTGTTTGTGTTTAGCATATACCATACTGGACAACCAGTTCAAAAGTATGAAAATTCTGCTTTTCTGTCTTGGATTCTTGCTTGAAAAGGAAAAACAACTCCTATGAGAATTGTATAAATGTAGTCATTTATAATTTCTACTCATTTTGATAGTATTCATACATGCCTTTAGATTGGAATTATACTTGAAAATGATTTGCTCTAGGATATCTTTCAGGTTGTTCATAGAGTTTTTGTTGGGACTAGAAGGAACTGTTTTCCCTGGATCTGGTGCAGTCACATTTTGAAATATCTTTATTTTGTGCTTTTATGTATACTTTGTATCTCTCTTGGTCTCTGCAGTCTGTTCTTTATAACAAGTGATGGATTCAGAACACAATGAGAGAATGTACATGGACATTTTAGGCAGTTAAAATGGAGATTTGTACAATTTTAAACAGCTTTTTGGATTTCTTAAAAACATTTAAAAATTTTTTTATTTATTTATTTTTGGCTGTACTGGGTCTTTGTTGCTGTGCAGGCTTTTCTCTATTTGCAGCAAGTGGGAGCTACTCTCTAGTTTCCGTGCAAGGGCTCCTCATTGCGGTGGCCTCTTGTTGCTAAGCATGGGCTCTTAGGGTATGTAGGCTTCAGTAGTTGCAGCACATGGGCTCAGTAGTTGCATCCCTGGGGTCTAGAGCACAGCCTCAGTAGTGGCACACGGGCATAGTTGCTCTGCAGCATGTGGAGTCTTCCTGGACAAGGGATTGAACCTGTGTCTCCTGAATTGGCAGGCAGATTCTTTACCACTAAGCAGCCACCAGGGAAGCCCAGGATTTCTTAAATTTTTAAATTCAGCTATTTGGGTACAAAAGTGAATGGGGTCTTAAACCACTCTTGATTTTAATAGATTTGAAGGCAATTACCTAGCAGAGTATTTATCTTTTCACCTTGAGAATGAATTCTGCTGCTGCTGCTGCTAAGTCGCTTCAGTCATGTCCGACTCTGTGCAGCCCCATAGACGGCAGCCCACTAGACTCTGCTGCCCCTGGGATTCTCCAGGCAAGAACACTGGAGTGGGTTGCCATTTCCTTCTCCAGTGCATGAAAGTGAAAAGTGAAAGTGAAGTTGCTCAGTCATGTCCCGACTCTTCTCGACCCCATGGACTGCAGCCTACCAGGCTCCTCCGTCCATGGGATTTTCCAGGCAAGAGTACTGGAGTGGGTTGCCATTGCCTTCTCCATGAGGATGAATTAATATACTGTAAAATTGACAACCCTATTGTTAAACACATAGCTTTCGTTAGTCTTATAATACAGAAGTTACATTATTGATGAATAAATGATGTACAACGCTGATTAATTTGTTGTGCATTGAGTTTGGTTTAAAAAAAAAAAGGCTTATTTTAGTCATGATAACTATGACTAACAATGATAAAGTAAATAACGTCCTTACCTTTGTGTTGATTGATGATTATAGAGCCTGTAATTCTCCCCCTCCACCAGCCTTATTCTCTGTGAAGTAAATAGGGCAGGTATTTTTTTCATTTTCTTGAAGAGGAAAATGAGACCCAGTGAAACTGTGACTTGTTTTGGATAATACGTTAGAGATACCGCTTGAACATAGCAGTCTTACAATGCTAAGCCTAGAGTTCTTTTCATTGCATCTCTTCTATGGTGCTCGAATGTTTAGATACATAGCCCTTAACAGATTTTGGAGTGTATTGATGGGTACTTCCTGCCTTGAAGGAACTTATATTCCTTCAAGAGAAGACCAGCTACAATACATATAGCAGAAAGTAGTTTAGTTATTAAAAAATTATTAGTGGGAAAGAAAAATGTAAGGGATGGTATTGTTGTTTAGTCGATAAGTCATACCCAACTCGTTTGCGACCCTGTGGACTGCAGTCTGCCAGGCTCCCTTGTCCATGGGATTTCCCAGGCAAGAATGCTGGAGTGGGTTACCACTGTGGTTTAGTTACACGTAAAATTGGGCTTCCCTCGTAGCTCAGTTGGTTAAGAGTCTGACTGCAGTGCAGGAGAACTTGCTTTGATCCCTGGGTTGGGAAGACCCCCTGGAGAAGGAAATGGCAACCCACTTGCCATGAACAGAGGAGCCTGGCGGGCTCGTCTGTGGGGTCGCAGGGGTCGGACGTGACTGAGCAACTAAACACAGGCGCACACACTTAAAACAGGTGAGAGTTATCTGGGCAAGGCTTTTTATTTTGAGCAAAGAATTTCAATTTTAAACTATTGTAGGAAGAAAGTGATGAAGTGTCAAGGACAGAGCTATTTCAGTGTTCAGGGAACAACTTGGGGAAAACTTAGATAAGAGAAGACATTTAGCTTTAAGGAAGGATTTGCATGGCTCATTTAAAAAGATAAAAGCAACACAGGTGAAGTCGGAGATGAGAATACATAGACATCTGCAATAAATATTTAGAGGCCAGTGGTCAGAATTTTTATATTATTTGGATGATTCAGGAAATCTTAGCACGTGCTCTAAACTTGTGGCTTGAGTAGTGTGGAAGACATGGCTAAGAGTACGGAAAGACAGGTTGTTGACTAATGAGCAGCAGAGAAATTTGAGTTCCTATTGTGAAATCAGTAGGGACTTGATAAAAATTTTACTATGAGAAAAGAATAGGCAGTGTTCATGAAGAATTGGTTTGAAAATTTGCAGTATGGGAAATTCTAGTTGAAACAGGTAATTTTTAAAAGTATTTTCCTATAAAAAACTGAAATTGACAATTTACTTTCAGAAAATGCTAAGAGAAACAGGAAGATGTTAAATATTGTTAAAGTTGTATTGTGGAGTGAGAGGAAAAAGCAGACAGTCCTTCTAGATAAAAGGGTGGGGAAAATGAGAAGAGACAATAGAAGGAAGTCAAAGATAAGGGTTACTTACCTTCTGTGAGGTGGGAAAAGAACTTGGATGTTGATGGGAGAGATACATCCCATTGGGCTTCCCTCGTAACTCAATTGGTATAGAATCTGACTGCAATGCAGAAGACCTGGGTTCGATCCCAGGGTTGGGAAGATTCCCTGGAGAAGGAAATGGCAACCCACTCTGGTATTCTTGCCTGGAGAATCCCATGGACAGAGGAGCCTGGCAGGCTACCATCTATGGGATTGCAAGAGTCAGACACGACTGAGCGACTAAGCACAAAGCATGAATACCTGTCTAATTAGGGAATTGGGGAATACTTTTTCAAATGTTTTATTTGCAGTTTTGGAAATTATGCAAAGCAGGTATACCCCCCACCCCAGCCCCCATAAACTCTGAAGGAGTTACCTGTAATCAAAACCATAGTGCTGTGAGTAGCCATAACCAGATTGATTTTATTAAATCACTTTATATGTGTTCATAATGTAATTTATAACTGTTCTGACTTTTCTTTTTTGTTTAGTGTGTACATGAATTGAGCAAAGCGCTCTTTGTCTTGAGAATGTAGCCTGGTTTCATCTGACTAGATTGCATGATGATATTTATCAGACTAGAATTCTGCCTATATTAAAATACATGACATAAGATTGTAGCTGTTCAGATTTTTTTTTAAAGACAGTTATTAATGTATAATTTACTTATAGTAAAATGCATCTGTTTTGGGTGTACAATGCTATAAATTATAAGAAATAGTGACAGTATGTAACTGCCACTACCACAATTAAAATATGAAATAATTGCATCACTTTAGAAAGTGTCCTTACGCCCTTTGTAAATTGGTCCCTCCCACTCACCCTTCAGTCTCTGGCAGCAACTGATTTTTCTTTTTCACTTCTATAGTTTTGCATTCCAAGAATGGCATATAAAGTTGGCATCATACTATACCTATAGCCTTCTGAATCTGGCTTCTTTCACTTAGCATGTTTTGAGATTCAATATACCCTTTCAACAAAAAGCCAAATTTTTGTAACAGTTTTAGACTACAGAAAAATTGTTAAGATAGTACAGAGAATCCCAACAAACTCTGGACCTGGTTTCCCCTATTACTTTTTATGTATGTACACTACATTTGCTAACTGTCAAGAACAAGATTCTAGAGTGTTTTTTGTCTGGAAGATGTGTGAAGGTTTCTGTTAAGATAACTATCTAATAATTTTTTATTGTAAATTATATATACCAGAATTTGTCATTTAACCTTTTTTTTTGCTCCCCCCACCCAAGCGGCCTCGTTTAACCATTTTTAAGTGTATATTTCAGTGACATTATATTTACAATGTTAATGCAACCATCACCACTATCTATTTCCGAAGTTTATCATCACCCCAAACAGATACTGTACCATTAAGTGATAACTACCCAGTCCCCTTCTTCCTAGCTCCTGGTAATTGCTAATCTACTTTTCTGTCGCTTTGACTTTACTTAATTGCCAGGATATGGAGGCAAGCTCAACTGTCCATCAGCAGATGAATGGATAAAGATACTCTGTGTGTGTGTGTGTGTGTGTATACACACCATGCAATACTACTTGGCCATAAAGAAGGAAATCTTGCCATTTGTAACAACATGGATAGACTTGGCAGATATTAAGTGAAATAAATCAGACAGAGAAAGACACACATATATCACTTAAATGTAGAATCTAAAAATACAACAAACTATTGACTACAACAAAAAAAGAAACAGACTCACAGATACAGAGAACAAATAAGTGGTGAAGGGCAACATGAGGGTAGAGGATTGAGTGGTACAAACTATTATGTATAAAATAAGCTATAAGGATGTATTGCACAATAGAGGGAGTATAGCCAATATTCTATAATAACTATAAATAGAGTATAACCTTTTAAAATTGTGGGAACTTCTCTGGTGGTCCAGTGGTTTGGACTCTGTATTGTCGCTGCTGAGGGCTCGGGTTCAGGCCCTGGTCAGGGAACTAAGATCCCACAGACCACACGGATTTTTGGGCCAAAAAAATTAGGAAAAAAGCAAATTATGAATCACTATATTGTATACCTGTAACTTATGTAATATCACACATCAACTATACTTCAATTAAAAAAAAAAGTGGTGAAATGTGGCTGCAACATTTTATATTCCTGTTTGCAAAGTATGAGGGTTTCAGTTTCTCTGTATCCTCATCAATGCTTCTTTTCCTTTATTTATTTATTTATATTGAACTATAGTTGATTTACAATCTTGTTTTGACTTCAGGTGTTTGTGGTTATATTCCCTGGTGGCTTAGCAGTAAAGAATCTGCCTGCCAACACAGGAGATGTGAATTTCATCCCTGGTTGGGGAACATCCCCTGGAGAAGGAAATGGCTACCCACTCCAGTATTCTTACCTGGAAAAAAATCTCCTAAACAGAGAATCCTGGTGGGCTGCAGTCCATGGGGTTGCAAAGAGTCAAACATGACTTAGCGACTAAATAACAGTGTACAGTTATACACACACACATACACATATATATATTCTTCAGGTTCTCTTCCCTTATAGGCTATTAAAAAATATTGAGTATAGTTCTCTGTGCTATATAAGTAGGTCTTGGTTGATTATCTACCCTTTTTAAAAATTATAGTCATTCTAGTAGGTGTGAAATGGTATCTCATTGTGGTTTTGCTTTGCATTTCCCTGATAAGTAGTGATGTTGAGCATCTTTTCATGTGCTTATTGGCAATAAGTAGCCTTTTTTTTTTTTTTGGCCATGCCTCATAGACATTTGGGAGCTTAGTTCCTCAACCAGGGATCAAGCCTGTGCCCTGTGTAGTGGGAGGGTGGAATCTTAACCACTGGACCACCAGGGAAGTTCCTAAGCTACCTTTCAGGTAGCTGAATTAAGCTACCTTTGTTCTACTAATTGAACAGATGTAATGTATTTTTTAAATGCCTGTTATATATATTATATATGTATATAATATTATTATATGTATATTATTTTGATCCTGACAACACTATATCTGTGCTTTACATATGAGAAAACTAAGAAAAAGGCAGATTAAGTAAATTATTTAGGAATACACAGTTAATAAGAAGGAGGTGTGATATTTGAGCTTGGGTCTACTAAAAAAAAATGCTACTTCATTTTTTCTTCTTCATTATCACTTTTGTTTTATAAAACTAGTAATTTTCATGCATTTGATGTCATGTGAAAACAAGTTTTTGTTAGCCATAGAAATTGACAGTTTGGGAGAAAAATTTCAGAAGTATTCATGTCATTTTCATTATTATTATTCCTTATTTGGGGGTTCTCAGTTGTATTTTTTCCTACCTTAAACCATGTTGGAAATGGAAGCATATACTATAACAACACAAAAAGCTTACTGTTATTTGCCATGTTGGAATTGGGGTAATGTCAGAGTATATTTAATGATTCATGTTAAATGAATGAACAATAAAGTAGTCCAAAGTTCACTAATTATCTTCACAAAGCAGTACTACTGTTGGGATTCTGGGTTAGATTGAAAACTGCTTTGGCAGTAAAATGTCTTTGTACAGGTCCTCTTGCTGTAACAGTATTTCCCTCTCTGTCCCCCTCCCAAACACATACAGTTATACACATATGCAGATACAGAAAGTTGTTCTGGGTGAATGCTCTGATTGTGAGTCTCTTATGTGTAGAATGCTGCTAAGGGGTGAAGGTGATAGAATGACTGCTAGTGCTTATTAGACTGCAATGTAGCTATTGCTTTTTGTCAAAATGGAAGAATTAAGCCATTTATTAGTTGCTTATAATCTTTGGGCAAAGCATAATTGTAAGTTTGGTATAGAGGTTAAAGAATACAAGATCCAAGCTAAGGCCATACATCTTTAAACTTGTGGAGAACCTTGGGAAAGACTCTTAGCTTTTCCCATGACTTCACTGTTTTCTTATGTCCAGGTTATGGCTCCAGTTTAATCTTTTCCCTCATTCCACTATTAAAAATATTATCCCCCATCTAAATCATTCTCTATCATGCTACTTTTTGCCTCCACTTTATTTACTGTCTGAACTTATTTTCATTTGTTTTAAACGAAGCCACTTATTTCCAGTGCCGTCATTCTAATTCAGGTTATTGCTAATTCTTTCCTATACCGGTTCAGTTGTTTGTCAATTGATTTCCTGGTTTCTGTTTTTGTTTTTCTTACGTCTGTTTTTTGCAGAGCAAACAGAGATCTTTGAACAATGCAAATCAGATCACATGAATGTCTCTGCATAAAACACACCTTCAGCTTCTTATTATACCTAATAATTGAGTATACTGGTTTTCCCCTCCTTGGAGGTATATTAAGTTTAACTATAAAAGTTCATATTGGTAGATGGAAATTTTAGGTTTTTTTTTTTTTTTTTTTAGAGAAGATTCTTAGGTGGAGAGGAATTGAGCTTGATGGTTTAACTTATTCTTAATTTTATAAAAAAAAATTCACTAAAAATCTACAGAGTAAAATTAAGTTAGGTTGAAATGAAGAAGTTTGATTGTGGCATACCCTAAACCTAGAAATATAACTGTACACATTTAACATATCTAAATTTGGAGAAAAATGATTAAATTGTACAAGAGAAATAATTATAGAAACCTCCCTGGTTTCTTTAGGAACAGGCTCTGTAGATAACTATATTGATTTGACAATGTTAGTAAAAACTGAAGCCATTTCTTTCAAGTAGTTTAATCTACATTACTTTGCAACCCCATTAGGTTAATTCTCTGGTATATTTTTATCCTGGTTGGGCTTCACTTAAATTTGTTTGACTGATGACCTGCTTCACTTACAGAAAGTTCTTGGTCATTTTCTCTTCAAATTTGTTCTTTCCTCGCCTGGGACTGCAATTACATATGAAGTGAAAGTTGCTCAGTTGTGTCCAACTCTTTGCGACCCCATGGACTATAGTCTGCCAGGCTCACCTGTCCATAGAATTCTCCAGGCAAGAATACTGGAGAAGAGAACTAGGTAGCTATTCCCTTCTCCAAGGACTCTTCCCAACCCAAGGATCGAACCCAGGTTTCCTGCATTGCAGGGGGATTCTTTACCGTTTGAGCTACCAGGGAAACCCAAGAATACTGGAGTGAATAGCTGTTCCCTTCTCTAGGGGATCTTCCCAACCCAGGGATTGAACCCAGGTCTCCTGCATTACAGGTGGATTCTTTACTAGCTGAGGTACCAGGGAAGCCCCCAATTACATGTATGTTATTTATTTATTTATTTTTTCACTTTTCACTTTCTTTTTTTTTTTTCCATTTATTTTTATTCGTTGGAGGCTAACATGTATGTTAGACCATTTGAAATTGTTCGGTAGAATTCAGGCATGCTATTACCTCTCCTCCTCTTTTTTTCTCTTTTAGTTGGAATATTTTCTATTGATTTGTCTTTGAGTTTACCAGTCTTCTTTGTTGTTAAGTCTGTCTAATTAATCCTTCATTTCTGATACATTTTTCTTTCCTAATATATTTTTTGGGTTCTTCCTTTTTTTAAAAAAAATAATTTGTATTACTCTGCTGAAATTCTCCCCTGCTTCATGTGTATCATCTACCTTTTCTGGTAAATTTAGCATTTTTGTCCAGATTACTTTAAAAGTTCCCATTTGACAATTTCGACATTTGGGCCTATCTGTGTCTGCTTATTTTGACTGCCTCTTCCATGGGCCACATTTTCTTGTTTGTCTTGTAATCTTTGATTATATGCCAGACAGCTTATCTAAATTTGGATCCTGACATTTATTTGTTACTTACTTAATATTTACCTCCAAAATACTCTTTATTCTGTCAGGCCACTAAATTGATAGTCTGATTTATAAGTCAGAGGGGTCTGTGCTTTGTTGCAGCTTTTAATTTGATTCGGTTCACCACTGCATTGAAATAGTTTGGGGCAGAATCATAACTTTCTCTTTAGTAGAATTTGAGATCTGAGTATTGGCTTGATTCCAGAGATTGGTTTTGTAGCCTTGCTGCCAGCTTTTAGGTTGCTGGAAGTCTCTTTGTTGTCTAGTCTTGCTTTCTGTGTTTCATTGGATCTCTGTTTCCATTATCCCAGCCTCTGGAGGGCAGCTGTCTTAGAGTATATAAAAGTCTGGGATGCCTTGGAGGGCTTTTTCTTAGCTCTCTGCCATGTCCAGAGCTATTGGTAGCTGGAAACTTGGAGAGCTCTGATGGGTTTCTCCCTGCTCACCTCCCCAGTCCTTTTTGGCAGGTGGCTGCCTTGTACTTCAGGGAGGCCCACACACCTCACCAGGGGAATCTCTTTCAGCTTTTCTGTCCTGCTTCCAGCTTTCAGTGTGCTACCTGTGCATTTTAGTACTTAGTATTTTCCCCATGGGAAAGAGTTGATGAGTGGGTATAGACTTGTTCCATGTCTGGGGTTTCTTGTAATTCTTTATCTAGTACTTTAGACCACTCTGCCTTGCCTCTACCAATCCTCTGAATTCTAACCTGTCATGCTAGCCTCCATGTGATTGTTAGAAGTCTGGCTTATTTCACTTTATCCTGTCTACAGTGCATTCCTTCTCTCCCTGCTGTGTTAGGGTTGAGAGTAGTGATGGGCCTGATTTGAAGGGTTTATCAGTTTCTGGAATTTAATTCATTTGGTTTTTTAATGTTCTCTGCTCTCTGATGTCTTAAAACAATTTTTTTTAAAGCATTTTTGGCTTGTTTTTTATTGTTGGGGTGAGAGTGACAGTCTCTTGCCACTTTGTGTATTCTAGTAAGAGAAAATTTATATTACATATTTATCACATTCATATTAAAATAGTAAAGCTTGAAATATCTAAAACTCTACCAAGGTTTAGATGAAAGTGTTAGTCGCTCATCACATCTGACTCTTTGTGACCCCATGAACTGTAGTCCATCAGGCTCCTCTGTCCATGGGATTCTCCAGGCAAGAATGCTGGGTTGGGTTGCCACAGGCCGGTTCTTTACCATCTGAGTTTACTTTCTATCATTGGCTCTTCCCAGTCCTCCATTATTAGGTATTCACTTAGTAATTCCTTACCTCTGTCACCTGTCTCCTAAGGTAACTCTTCCTTTCCACGTCAGACCCACGCATCTATGCTTCTGATTCTCTTATTCATCTATACCCAGTATCTGAGCTAGTATTAATATTTATCTTCTATCTCTTGTGCCTTTCAGTCTTTGTGCCCTGAATCCGCTTCAACCTACCACGTGTTGAAATTGCTTCCCATTTTCAACAGCCATTCCTGATACCTCCTCCTATCTACCTAGTTCCCTTTCAAAGAATATGCCCTTTTTATGTGTAATTCCTTACTTTATCAGTTTTCATACCTGTCTAAATCACTAATGAGAATCTGAGAGTGGGAAATGAGGAGTGACTGCTAATGGGTAAGAGTTACACTGGGGGGTGATGAGAATGTTCTGAAGTCTGATAGTGGTGACGGTCACACAACTCTGAATATATAAAAAATAACAGTATGCTTTAAGTGGATGAATTTTATAAGTTAATTACATATCAATAAAGTTGTTAAGATAATCCCAAATGAGGTCTTCTAGAGTTTTTTCAGTTTTCATCCTGTATCGATCTCTGTAGCTTCTCCATTTTAGGACATCCTGTTCCCTTATTTTTCTGTTACCAGTCTTTACACCTATCTGTTATTTTCCTTTGACCTTTTGTTTTCTGTTTAAGTATTTGTGGCCCTCATGATTTCTCTTCTTCTCTCTTCACCCTGTACATTATCTCCATGCAGTCTCAATTACTTTCATGACTTCAGGCCTTTAGTTTTACATAGGTAACAACTAAAGGTCATCTCTAAATTGCTCTGTTGAGCCCAAGGCCAGTATTTTAAGTCAGCAAGCAGACATGAACTGTATATCCCACATGTACTTAAAATAATAATGTGTTTCAGTCTGTCTAAAAAGCATGTGGCTCCGAAGAACAGTTCTGAAAATATGTACACATGATTTTCTTCCCTCAGAGAAAGAAATTCATGGTTTGTTACTTGGCACATTTGAGATGATTTCTAAGTACTTTAAATGAAAACAAATGCAACAAGAGTGGATTAAAAATCTTTCTCTTAGGTTAAAATGTTTGTTTTGAGTATATTTTTGTGTACTCTTGAGTATGTTACAGAATACAGAAGACACTCCCCAGTGAAGAACTGCTTCCTGCTTGTTCCAAGACTGTTCTAGGTGCTTAGGGATACAAATATGAATCCAGCAGTTAAATTCCAGCTTCATGAAATTTGTAGTCTAGTGGGGAACCGTGGATAATAATATAAGTAAAATATGCAGTATATTGGATGGTGCTATGTGCTAAGAAGAAAATTAGTAAACTGCATAGGCAGTTGAGTTAGAGAACATTGTGGTTATAACTAGGTTATCAGGGAAGACTTTAATCATATGTTACTTTCTCAGTGGAAGACTTGAAAGGAGGTGAAGAGGGAGCCATTCAGCTCCCCAGGGGAAAAACAGTCCAGTCAAAGGAAACAAAGGAGCAAAAGCTCTGAGTGAGAAGCATATGTATTTGAGGAACAAGGAGACAAAGTGTGACAGTAGCAGAGAGGTGAGTTTTAGGAGAGACGAAAGGGTGACTAGATTTTAGAGTGCCTAGTGGACTTTTACAAAGGTTTTATCTTTTCTCTGAGTGAGATAGGAACAACTGCAAGTTCTCAGCATAGGGGTGAGATGACCTTTTTCAGTATCATTCTGGGTGCTGTGTTGAGAATAGTGTGAAGGGGTAGGATAGAAGGGTGATGGAGACAGATTGGGAGGCTATTTCACTAACGCAGGCAAGAGATGATGGTTGGTCTAGGATGGTAGCAAGAATACAATGAAGAAATGCCTAAATTCAGAAATACTTGAAAGTAGAGCCTCTAAGCTTTTATACACATATCCATAACTATTTCATAGAGCCACTACCAAACTTTACTGCCTTCCTGACATGCTATAATTGAATTAAGATTTTGTAGTTTAATTCAAATAAGCAAAATAAATATACTGGACTTGCATACAATTGTGAGGGTATACAGTCATCCCTCTCACTGATAGGAATATCTTACTATGTGTTTTTAAATGCAGTTAATATTTTTTAAGTGCATTGATCATGTTATGTGTGCAGTGCCTATGAAGTGATTCACAGATGGTGAAAATTTGAGAAACCATATTTTATAGTTTGTTGTTTTCTTTTATGTCTTAACACTTCCCCCATATCCCTTAATGACTTAGGGCAGTGTCCTTAATTTAGCCTAATAGACTGGCAAATGAAAAAGGATAATATAGCTGTTACTTGTATTTTTTTTTTTAATGGCATCACTAAAAAGGTGAACTTCTTGTGTTCATAATTTGCCGTGTGGGGGTAAGGAAAAAAACTCACATGCAATTCATAATGCAGATGTTCTTTATTTTTCACATGCCACATGTAATATAGAAAAGAAAGTTCAGTATTTTAAATATGTGGGAAGTGGATTCTTTTTTATTGTGAAATAACAGAAAAAAGTTCACAAATTGTATATGATTATTTAAGAAATAGTAATTGTAAAACAAACTCTTGTGTAACCAGTTGTGACTTTATAGACTAAAATACTGCTGGTATTCTGGAAGTCCCCTGTGTTCTTCTCCCTTATAAATCTGTCCCTCCTTCCATGAGTAACCTCTATTCTAACTTTTGATAATCATTTCCTTTTCTTTGAGGTTACACTGTACATAAGCATTCTTAAACACTAGACAGTGTAGTTTTTCGTGTTTTTGAACTTTATATGAATGAAATTTTTGTATTTTTGTCTCTCCCTTTGTCCCTCTGGTGGCTCAGATGGTAAACAATCAGGCCTGCAATGCAGGAGACCTGGGTTCAATCCCTGGGTTGGGAAGATCCCCTGGAGAAGGGAATGGCAACGCACTCCAGTCTTCTTGCCTAGAATATCCCATGAACAGAGGAGCCTGGTAGGCTACAGTACATGGGATTGCAAAGAGTTAAGAGATGACTGAACGACTAACACTTTCACTTTGTTTAGCATTATTTTTCTAAGTTTTATCTTTTGTTTTTTTTTAAGAGTTTGTTCTGAGGTCAGCTATACTGTCACTCTCACAGAAGTCCTTCCCTCACACTTCTTACAGACTCTTGTGATATTGGCTACACTTGCCTTGGGTTTAATTCTATTACTCCTTGAAGATAGGGACTGTATTTCTCAGGTGCCTCTTCATAGTATATCCATTGCACCTTGTACAATTCCTAGCAATGGTGGTGGTGAAGTAGCTAAGTCCTGTCTCACTCTTGCAATCCCATGAATTGTAGCCCACCAGGCTCTTCTCTTAATGGGATTTCCCAGGCTAGAGTACTGGAGTGGATTGCCATTTCCTTTTCAAGGGAATCTTCCCTAGCTAGGGATCGAACCCAGATCTCCTACATTGCAGGTAACCTCCTGCTTTACAGGCAGATTCTTTACCAACTGATTCTGAGCCACCACAGAAGCCCTGATCCATTTTTTAATAGTTCTAATTCATTCTTTGGCACTGATGTACAGAATTCCGTTGAATGAATTACAATATAAAGAAAAGTAAATATTTGGTCTTTGTCCCTAGTTCCTGTCATGCAACTCCTAAAACTCTTGGAATCTCCAGACCAATTTCTTTTGTATACTAATAAGATGACTATTGTATGGGATCCCTGGATAATTTTTGAATGAGGGCTAGTTGCCAGGAAGACCAAGGTGTGACTGCTGGGTTGGAACTTCCAGCTCCACCCCCTGACCTCTGGGGAAGGGACTCTTCACAGCTGGAAACTGAACTAATCAATGACAAGTGATTTTATCAACAATGCCTATGTAATAAAATCTCTGTAAAAGCTCTATGCAGTCAGCAAAAACGAGACCAGGAACTGACTATGGCTCAGACCATGTACTCCTTATTGCAAAATTCAGACTTAAATTGAAGAAAGTAGGGGGAAACCACTAGATCATTCAGATCTGACCTAATTAAATCCCTTAAAATTATACAGTGGAAGTGACAAATAGATTCAAGGGATTAGATCTGATAGACAGAGTGCCTGAAGAACAATGGACGGAAATTCATGACGTTGTACAGGAGGCAGTGATCAAGACCATCCCCAAGAAAAAGAAATGCACAAAGGCAAAATAGTTGACTAAAGAGGCCTTACAAATAGCTGGGAAAACAAGAGAAGCTAAAGGAAAAGGAGAAAAGGAAAGATATACCCATCTGAATGCAGAGTTCCAAAGAATAGCAAGGAGAGATAAGAAAGCCTTCCTAAATAGAGGAAAACAATAGAATGGGAAAGACAGAGATCGCTTCAAGAAAATTAGAGATACCAAGGGAACACGTCATGCAAAGATGGGCACAATAAAGGACAGAAATGGTATGGACCTAACAGAAGCAGAAGATATTAAGAAGAGGTGGCAAGAATACACAGAACTATACAAAAAAGATCTTTATGACCCAGATAACCACGATGGTGTGATCACTCACCTAGAACCAGACACCTGGAGTGCAAAGTCAAGTGGGCCTTAGGAGGCATCACTATGAATAAAGCTAGTGGAGGTGATGGAAATCCAGCTGAGCTATTTCAAATCCTAAAAGATGATGCTGTGAAAGTGCTGCACTCAGCATGCCAGCAACTTTGGAAAATTTTGCAGTGCCCACAGGACTGGAAAAGGTCAGTTTTCATTCCAATCCCAAAGAAAGGCAATGCCAAAAAATGTTCAAACTACCACACAATTGCACACATCTCACATACTAGCAAAGTAATGCTCAAAATTCTCCAAGCGAGGCTTCAACAGTATGTGAACCCTGAACTTCCAGATGTTCAAGCTGGATTTAGGAAAGGCAGAGGAACCAGAGATGAAATTGCCAACATCCTTTGGATCATCGCAAAAGCAAGAGAGTTCCAGAGAAACATCTTCTTCTGTTTTATTGACTGTGTCAAAGCCTTTGACTGTGTGGATCACAACAAACTGTGGAAAATTCTGAAAGAGATGGGAATACCAGACCACCTTACCTGCCTCCTGAGAAATCTGTATGCAAGTCAAGAAGCAACAGTTAGAACCAGACATGGAGCAGCAGAGAGGTTCCAAATTGGGAAAGGAGTATATTAAGGCTGTATATTGTCACCCTGATTATTTAACTAGTATGCAGAGTTCATCATGCAAAATGCTGGGCTGGATGAAGCACAAACCGAAATTAAGATGGCTGGGAGAAATATCAATAACCTCAGATATGCAGATGACACCACCCTTATGACAGAATGTGAAGAAGAACTAAACAGCCTATTGATGAAAGTGAAAATAGGAGAGTGAAAAAGCTGACTTAAAACTGAAAATTCAGAAAACTAAGATGGCATCCAGTCCCATCACTTCATGGCAAATAGATGAGGAAATGATGGAAACAGTGAGAGACTGTTTTCTTGGGTTCCAAAATCACTGCAGATGGTGACTGCAGCCATGAAATTAAAAGATGCTTGCTCCTTTGAGGAAAAGCTATGACCAACCGAGACAGCATATTAAAAAGCAGAAACATTACTTTGCCGACAAAGGGCCATCTAGTCAAGGCTATGGTTTTTCCAGTAGTCATGTATGGATGTGAGAGTTGGACTAGAAAGAAACCTGAGCACTGAAGAATTGGTGCTTTTGAACGGTGGTGTTGGAGAAGACTCCTGAGAGTCCCTTGGACCCTTGGACTGCAAGGAGATCCAACCAGTCAATCCTAAAGGAAATCAGTCCTGAATATTCATTGGAAGGACTGATGCTGATGCTGAAGCTGAAGCTCCAATACTTTGGCCACCTGATGCAAAGAACTGACTCATTGGAAAAGACCCTGATGCTGGGAAAGATTGAAGGCAGGAGGAGAAGGGGATGACAAAGGATGAGATGTTGGATGGCATCACTGGCTCGATGGACATGAGTTTGAGCAAGCTCTGGAAGTTGGTGATGGACAGGGAAGCCTGGTGTGCTGTAGTCCGTGGGGTTGCAAAGAGTCAGACACGACTGAGTAACTTGCACTGAACTAAGAAGTTGTTAAAATGATGGGGTTCAGGGAGCTTCCAGGTTAGTGAGCACATTGAGGTGCTGGGGGAATGGTACCTCCAGAGAAGCCATGGAACCTTCAAGCACTTCCCTACCCCCAACGTTGTCCTATACATTTCTTCCATTGGCTGTTCCTGAATAGTTTACTCCGTAATAAACTGGTAATGGTAATAAGTAAGCTGTTTTCCTGTGTTCTGTGAACCTTACTAGCAGTTTATCAAACCTGAGGTGGGATCCTGGGAACCCCTGATTTGAACCCAGGTTGAACAGTAATGTGGGTAACCTCGGAATCCAGTACTTGAAACTGGCTCCTGCAGTGAGAGCAATCATTGTGGAACTACTGTGCCTGTAAACCTGTGGATTCTGACATTAACTCTGGGTAGGTGGTGTCTGAATTGAATTGTAGAACAGCCGGTTGGTGTATTATTTCCCACTCTGAAGAGTTGGAGAACTCTTCAGAGTGGGAAAAAAACCCCACATATTTGGTGTTTGGAGTGATGTGAGTAGAAACAGACCATGAACGTATTCTCTTTCATCCATGTTTGGATTGGTGAAAATTAGGGTGGTTTTTTCCTGTTTGGGGCTATTATGGGCCATGTTATTTTAAAGTTCTTATGCATATATTTTGTGCACATATGTGTGAGTTACTCTAAAATATATACACTGGAATGTAATTACTGGGCCTTAGAGTAAGGGTATCTTTAACTTTTCTATATGATCCATGTTTGTTAAACAACTGTACCAATTTACATTCGTCCTAGTAAAGTGTCTGTGTTCCCGGTTGTTTTACATTCTTGTTAGTATTATAAGACTTAAACTTTTCCCCCAGGGTTATGTATGTGTCATGGTATCTTACTGAGGTTTTAATATGCATTTCCGTGTTTACTTCTAAGATTTAACCTTTTCTTCATGTATTTATTGGTTATTGGGTTTCTTTTTCATTAAGTTTTTGTCTTTGTTTTTCTTTTAGATCATCTGTTTTTCTTTTTAATTTGTAGGAGTTATTTAATCCAGGATTTGAATCCTTGGTTGCTCAGTCACTCATTTAATCCAGGATTTGAATCCTTGGTTGCTCAGTCACTCAGTCGTTGTCCTACTGTTTGCCACCCCATGGACTATATAGCCTGCCAGGCTTCTCTGTCCCTGGAATTTTCCAGGCAAGAATACTGGAGTGGGTTGCCATTTCCTATTCCATTGAATCCTTTGGTTGCATGTTAAAAATATTTTCCTTTCTGTGGCTTGTTTTTATCATTCTCTCTCTCTCTTTTTTGAAATACAGTTGATTTATAATGTTGTGTTAGTTTCAGGTGTACAGATCTCCTTGGTGTCTTGATGGGTGAAAGTCCTGGATTTGACTATAGTCTAATTTATTACTTTTTTTCTTGTGGTTTGTTCTCATATCTTACTTAAGAAAATTTCCCTTTCTCTGATTTTAAAAACTTTATAGTTTTTCCTTTCAAAGTTTGGTATTTGGCTTCCCTTGAGTTGATTTTTTGCTTAAGGAGTTCAGGAGGAGTCCATTTCATTTTTCCTGCATTTGTTCTAGCACCATTTATTGAAAAGACAGTTCTTTCTTGTGCTATGAAATGCCTCTTTTTTTTTTTTTTTAAATCAGGCATCTGTGTATATGTGTCTGTTTCTGGGCTGTTAACATGATATTTAGATTTATCTCTTCCTGCATAAATACCATACTATCTTTAGTAAAATGAGCTTTGTAGTAAGTCTTTAATGGATAGCGCAAGTCCTTTCACTTTGTTCTTTTTCAAGAAAGTCTTGGCTGTTTTTACCCTTTTGGTTACTGTATAAATTTCAGAATCATCTTGTCAAATTTTATATTAACAGACTGCATTTTGATTGGGACTACATTGAACCTGTAAATCTGTTTCAGGAGAAGTGGTATCTTTATAAAATTGTCTTCAAATCTGTAAACGTGGGAAAATATCCACTACATTGAAATAGTCAATATTTGTCAGTAAACTTTTATAATTTTCCCTACAACTTGTGAATTACATATATTAATGGGTTTCATGTGTGTGAACTTATTAGTATAAATATTGCTTTTTTGAAAATTGCCTTTTCTAACCATTCCTTGTGGGTATATGGAAATATAATTAATTTCAATATCATTTCCAGCAACTTTGCTAAGCTCTGAATTCTATTAGTTATCTGCATATTCTTTGGATTTTTTGCTTTATCAGAAAATGGTATTTTGTTTCTTCCTCTTTGATCCTGTCATGTTTCTTTTTCTTGCCTTTCTGTGCTGTCTCAGTTCAGTTCAGTTGTTCATTAAGTTTTCACCTTTCTACTTTTCTAGCATCATTTAAGACTATAATTTTTCCTTTACCTGCTGTCACATGTATCTAACAAGCTTTGGTATGATGAATTTTTTCCCCTCTCTCTGTGTTTGTTATCAGTTTGGTATAAAATTAGGTTTAGTATAAAATTGTTATTACCTCAACATGAGTAAAGTTAAGTGCCTTTACTTTTTTATGACCAGCCTATTCAAACTTTTTGTACATTTTCCTATAAGGTTGTTTTTCTTTATGGGCTTTATGTTATGAAAGTAGTTCTTTCTGTGTGATGTAAGTAGCAAATATTTTTCCCCAGTTTGTTCTTTCATTGACATTCTTAATGGTTACGTTATTTTTATGTAACTTTTCAGCACCTAGAACAGTGCCTGGTGCATAACATATACCTAGTGAATATTTATTGAAAAGATGAATAAATTCAGTGGTGCTTAAATGACAAAAGTTATCTTTTAAGATATGTATTTGAATATTCTCTCATGACTTCTAGGTTTTTGAATCATATTACTAACAGCAGCCTCTTATGTTGATGTTATGTAGGAATTCGGTGTTTCTTCAGTTTTATGATTCTACGTTTTAAGTGTTTTTTTAAGATTTATTTATTTTTATTTTTTTGGCTGTTGTGGGTCTTTGTTGCAGCATGTGGGCTTTCTCTAGTTGTGGCAAGCTGAGGCTGCTCTCCTTGCTGTGTGTGCACTTCCCGTTGCAGCGCCTTCTCTTGCTGCAGCGCCTAGGCGATAGGCACTCCAACTGCTGAGGCGTGTGGGCTCAGTAGTTGTGGCACACAGGCTTTCTTGCTTCTGGTATGTGGGATCTTCCCAGATCAGGGATCAAACCAGGGTCCCTTGTGTTGCAAGGTTGATTCTTAACCACTGGACCACCAGGGAAGCCCACTTTGATTTTTCTTTTTAAACAGTTAAATATTTAATCTTTTTGTAATTTATCCTCTGTGATCAGTTGTGAACATGTTTCTCTATGAAATGTTAAGTTTTCTAATTGTAAAAGGCTAATTGGAAATTATATACTTTAAAAATAGAAAAGTTGCAAAGGATGATAAGGTAGTCCTTAGTAAAACATCCCATTTATATTTTTCATATTGATTATATATTGGAATAATAATATTCTGGATATAATGGATTAAACAGTTTATTAAAATTAATTTCACCTTTCTTTTAGTTAATGTAGCGATAAAAATTTTAAATTCCATATGTGACTTGCACTCTATTTCTGTTGAACTGTGGTACTCCAGCCAACCTTATCCAACCCCTGAACATTGTGTGGCGTTTTTCTTTTTGTCTTTGACAGATTTGTATAGTGCCTAGTACCAAAGTACTTGATTTTTTATTATGAGATTTTTTCCCCCTCCATGAATCAATTAGATAGTGACTATAGTTCCCTGTGCTATGCAGTAAATCATTGTTGCTTGTTGCATGTCATAAATTTTTTATTTAGGCAAAAATTTGCAAGTTTTCTGAGGTATATATTATACATACTGTTTGTATGTATATAAAAGCTTTACTACACTTGATAAAGGCTTGAAAAAGAATGTAAAAAAAGGAGATGGAAGAATTGGAAAACATAAACTAAATGAAATGGGGGCACTGAACATGAAACAGAAAAAGTGAAACTAACTAGATAAAAGTAAAAGATCATCATATAGCCCAGTTCTTTTTAAACATGACTGTTTATTGAAAGATATCTGGAGCTTTGGAGAAGAAAAAAGTGGTATCTGGGCATTTGTATTTTTCAAAAAATTCCAAGGTAATTCTGATATATCTGGTGGATTTTAAAAAGTGATTACAATTTTTTTCTATTAAATGGTAGTTTTGGTAACAGAATTCTGTTATTTTTCTGTTGACCAATCATTATACAATGGTATTAAATGAGTAATAGTTGCATACTCACAATAGTAGAAGATGTTTATTAGTTTTCACAGTCAATAGCCAGACAAAAAATAAAAAGGTAATTACAATTGCAAGCCATAATGGGGGCTTGATTAACCTAACAATATAAAATAATTACATACAATTTGGGGCAGGGGTCAAGCAGAGTGATGTGCTAAGTGGAGGTGCATACATGCACATATTTTCATCCACCCAGCCAGTCTGTGTCCTTTGGTTGGTGCATTTAATCCATTTATTTAAGGTAATTATCGATATATATGCTCTTGTTACCATTTTTTCAACTGTTCGGGGTTTATTTTCTGTAGGTCTTTTCCTTGTCTTGTGTTTCCTACCTTGAGAAGTTCCTTTAGCATTTGTTGTAAAGCTGGTCTGGTAGTGCTGAATTCTCTAAACTTTTGCTTGTCTGGAAGGCTTTTAATCAAATCTGAATGAGAGTCTTAACTGGGTAGAGTATTCTTGATTGTAGGTTCTTCCTTTTCATTACTTTAAGTACATCATGCCATTCCCTTCTGGCTTGCAGAGTTTCTGTTGAGAAATCCGCTGAACCTTATGGGAGTTCCCTTTTATGTTATTTGTCGTTTTTCCCTTGTTGCTTTTAATGTTTTATCTTTGTCTTTATTTTTTGTCAGTTTGATTACTGTGTGTCTTGATGTGTTCCTCCTTGGGTTTACCCTGCCTGGGACTCTCTGTGCTTCCTGGATTTGGTTGACTTTCCTTTCTCGTGTTAGGAAAATTTTCAGCTATTATCTCTTCAGATGTTTTTTCAGGTCCTTTTTCTCTCTCTTCTCCTTCTGGAGCCCTTACAATGCAAATGTTGGTGTGTTTAATGTTGTCCCAGAGGTATCTTAGGCTGTCTTCATTTTTTTAAACTCTTTTTTTTCTGTATTCTGTTCTGTGACAGTGATTTCCACCATTCTGTCCTCCAGGTCATTTATATGTTCTTCTCCCTCAGTTATTCTGCTATTGATTCCTTCTAGTGTATCTCGTGCATCTCTGTTTGTTTGTTCTTTAGTTCTTGTAAGCCTTAGGTAAACATTTCTTGTGTCTTCTCCATTGTTTTCCCTAGACCCTGGGTCATCTTCACTGTCATTATTCTGAATTCTTTTTCTGAAAGTTTGCCTGTCTCCACTTCATTTAGTTGTTTTTCTGGGGTTTTATCTTGTCCCTTCATCTGGGACATAACTTTTTGCTTTTTCATCCTGATTAACTTTCTGTAATGTTTTTGTTCTAGCTGTGAGATTGTGGTTCCTGCTTCTGTCTGCCCTCGATAGAGGAGGCTAAGAGGCTGTGTAAGCTTCCTGATGGGAGAGAATGGCAGTGGGAAAAACTGGGTCTTGATCTGGTGTACAAGGCCTTGCTCAGTAAAGCTTTAATCAAATTATCTGCTGATGGGTGGGGTTGCGCTCCCTCCCTATAAGTTGTTTGGCCTGAGGTGACCCAACCCTGGGGTCTACTGGCCTATATGGTAGGGTTAATGGGGACCTCTAAGAGGGCTTCCCTGGTGACTCAGACAAGAAAGAATCCATCTGCAACGCGGGAGACCTGGATTCGATCCCTGAGTTGGGAAAATCCCCTGGAGGATGGCATGACAACCTACTCCAGTGTTTTTGCCTAGAGAATCCCCATGGACAGAGAAGTCTGGCGGGTTATAGTCCATGAAGTTGGAGAGTCGGACATGACTGAGCAATAATCGCAGTGCACAAGACGGTTTAGGCCGGGGGGCCTTTCAGGACTCCTGCCGTCAGTGCCCCCATCCCTGTGGTGAGCCCCTGCCGACCCATGTCTCCACAGGAGACCCTCTAATACTGGCAGGTAGTTTTGGTTCAGTCTCCTGTGAGGTCACTGCTCTTTTCCTCTGGGTCTTGGTGCATGTAAGAGTTTGTTTGGGCTCTCCGAGACTGGAGGCTTTGTTTCCCCTGGTCCTGTGGAAGTCCTATAATCAAATCTTGCTGACCTTCAAGGTCAGATTCCCTGGGGATTCCCGAGTTAGGAAGCCTGATTTGGGGTCAGAACCTTCACAACAGTGGGAGAACTTATTGGTATTACTGTTCTTCAGCTTGTGGGTCACCTACCAGCGGGTATGGGATATGAAACAGTGGCTTCTTCTTTGTCTTTGGACGTGGGTTTTCTTTTTTTGGTGGGTTCTAGTGTCCTCCTGTCGATGGTTGTTCAACAGCTGGTTGTGATTTTGGTGCTCTCACAGGAGGAGATGAGCACACGTTCTACTCCGGCATCTTGAACCAAAAGTAGGAGAGTATTCTTTTCTAATGCAGTTTGTTTTTAAGCACAGATGGAGTCCCTTTCTCCTATGTTTACTTTTCTATTGCTGTCTCTTTCCCTCCTAGTTTTCAAGATAATTTTTCTCCCACCACTTGTTTATTCTGAACTCAACCATGTGATTTTTCCATTTCAGTTGAATTATTAATAAATTAGTTCTTTTAGTCTGTTTTATTTATTTGTTTCAGAGTTTAGTTTTTCTGATAAAAGATATGGTGTCTTAGGTTCTCTAATTGATGCATTATGCACTCATTCAGCAACTGTAGCTTAAGTTTGAGAGTAGAGGGTAAATAGGAATTCAATGAAATGATAAATTTTCTGGTTATCTGCTGATAATAAGTTAGCTGATAAATTGATGCATCAGTTCAGTTCAGTACTCAGTCGTGTTTGATTCTTTGCAACCCCATGGACTGTAGCATGCCAGGCTTCCCTCTCCATCACCAGTTCCTGGAGCTTGCTCAAATTCATGTCCATTGAACCTGTGATGTATGTATGATGTACATCATACATATGTATGATGTATGATGTGATGTATGTTACAGCTAAAAAGCAGTACTAACTACTTTATGATACAATTAAAAGAAACAAAATTTACTAATGCATACAGAAATATCCCTAGGATTGAGAAAGAAAATTGATATTTTTAAAGGATAAGATATGTCTGGACACTTACTGATTCCATATAACTGTTAACATAAAAACTGTCTGAATGTGAGCCCTAATTTCACCACTTGCCTAGCTGCTATGAGCTTGGGCACATTATATTAATATAACATTTGTATACTAGGGATAGTAGTAACAGCTACTTAATAGAATTTGTGAAGGTTAAGTTAGTTAATATATTATTTAAAGTAGTGCTTGACATATAGTATCTATATATCTCCAAACACAGGTCTATGTATTTGTTGTTGTTTAGTCACTAAGTTATGTCCAACTCTTTTGTGATCCCATGAACTGTAGCCCTCCAGTCTCTTCTCTCCATGGAATTTCCCAGGCTAGAATACTGAAGTGGGTCGCAATTTCCTTCTCCAAAAGATCTTCCCAGCCCAGGAATCGAACCTGCGTCTTCTGCAGAGCAGGTGGATTCTTTACCACTGAGCCATTAGGGTAATCTAGGTCTCTGGGGAGATGGAGCTGTATAGATATTTTCTAGAATTTTAAAAAAACATTTAACTGCAGTCTTCATAATTTTATTTTTAATAGTGACATAAATTTAATCCATGGAGGTACCATAACTCATTTGTCTTTGATATTCATTTTCAGTTTCAAGGAGAATATTTGTATTGTTGAATTCAAATCATTGTTTTTCCATTTTCATAGGTATTTTGAATTTTAAGATCAGAAGGCATTTAGATGGATAGCAGGACTGACTGGTTTTATTTTTGTCTGAGATTTAAATTTAAATTGTAAATGAGTGTCAGTAGAAGCCAACAGCTTTTAAATTAATTCCTTTGGGTCTGCAATGGTTTCCAAAAGTTTAACTGAATAGTTTAATTGCACTCTTTTAAAGAATTTTAAAGTAGCTACAGCCTTGAGATCTGCACTGAATTACTTTATGTTGGGAAATTTTTGGCAGATAGTATACAGTCATCATTCAAAAACAAGTTACATTGTCTGTCCCAGCTTGAATTAGTGGAACGTTAGCATTGAACTTTTCATTTTGAATGAACATGTTGGAAATTATTTCCTGCTAAATGTTTGTCATCAAGTGAAGTTTTATTTTAAAAAATTAATGGAGCATATCAGTGCAGCAGCCTTAGAAAAATAGCTGAGGCACAGGGTTACTCTTGGACAGCCTTTTAAGTTCCTTATTATCATTTGAGTGTACATGCTTAATAATCTTCTGGGAAACTAAAATATGGTACTTTTTAAGACCAAAAACTTTAAAGTATGATATTTAGCTGCTAACAGACAGCTGTTAATGACTACTTAGCGTTGTATTTACTTTCTGGGTTGGAACTAGGGATAGAGCAAGCAGATGAATTGATGATATGAGAAAACACCACGTTCATTGTTAAAATATATTTTAAAGTATTAATTTTTCCCTTTATCAGTAAATGAAAAATGACATTAATTTGAAATACTTGGAATAAGTGTGTAATCCATAGAATTAACTGTATCTCAAATGTACTTAAAAAAATCCAGATTCCCTCTTTGAGAACAAGTCCTATCATTAGCAAATAGGGTAGCCAGAAGAATACTTAAGTAACAAATCAGCATTATGTTTGTGGAAGATGTATTGAAGTTCAGTATCTTTATCTTTCAAAATGTTGTTTTGTTCTAATCCACCTAGCTTTGTGAAAAATAGGCAGTGGGTTGTGTTGGATAACAGGTAGTTAAATTTGACTAATTTCTCTCATCATATATCCATATTTTTGTGCCATCTGAAATCCCTTCTCTAAGACTTTTTGATAGCTTTCATTCCTTCCTGTTAAAACACATGTTCATTACATTAAGTTCCATATTTATTAAGCAAAGTGCTTTTAAATATAGTGGGGAGGGAAAATAAGCAAACTAGGCCTCCTCCCAAGCTTACTCTAGTCTGTTTGGGTAGACATACAGGTTACAGATTCTGTGTTAAGATACTTTTGGTTATCATGGCAAAAAGCAATTTTAAACCGGCTTAAGCAAGGAGTGGGATTTATGGGCTCATATAGATGAAAGATTGGCCTTGGCATGGGTTGCATCCAGATATTTCATGTAACATGTAGAATTTATCTCATTTATCTTAGCTCTACTTTCTTCTGACTTGGATTCATTCTCAGGCAGTATCTCCTCAAGTGGTGGCAAAGATGGCCAAAACAGTGCCAGGCTTACATCCTGTCAGCTTAGCAACCTCAATGATAAGCTTCCTTTCCAAAGAGTTCCAGAAATTCTGGCATTAAGTCTGGTTTGGCCATACTTGAATCTGCTGGAGTCGGGGTACCTTGGGGGGTGGGGTGGGTAGTGAGGATGGTCTGGCTTAGTTCAAAGTAGATAAAACAAAAGAAAGACAAGTAGTTTCCAAAAAGGAACTTATAAATTCTGTTATCAGAAGGAAGGATGCTGAGCAGGCAAAAGCAGCATACAAAAGTAAAGATAAAAATTTTTAGTTGAGCTATAATATGAAGATAAATTCTGATAGAAGGTGCTTAAGTAAAGCTTCAGACAGGAGACTATATTTTGAATTGGGCTCTGAAGGGCAAGTAGAATTTTTCTAAGGCAGAGTGAGTAAAGAAAGGACTTTCTAGGTCACTCATTTGAGAAGTTTGGCAGTGAAAGGAGAAAAAACGAAAGCTACTAGAGTCTAAAGGGAATGTTCAGATATTTTCTCCCTCAGTATGGAGAAAATCTGAACATTTTTGTGGTAGAGGAGCAGAAGCAAGTAAAGGAGAAATTAACAATGCAAAGGAGTCAGTCGTTGGCACAGAAGGGAAATTCAGTAGGATCAAGGATAGAAGTGGAGGGGGCCTCCTTAGAAAGGAAAAGGGATTGTTTATTCTCTGAGGACATGTAAGGGATAGTAGTAGTGGTGACTACAGAGGTTAAAATAGAAATTTGTTATTAAATATGTATGGCTTCAGTTTTGTTTTCTAAAAGTAAGAAGAAAAGGTTTACCAGTTATCTATTGCTATGTAACAGACCATTCCAAAATGATTTTGTGCATAAGCAATTTGACTTGAACTCAGGCTGGGTAGTTTCTTCTGCTGGCCCGGGGTCACTCACGTGGCTATGGTCATCCCAGCTGTGGATGGATGGTCTGTGATGGTGGCTGCACTCCCACACTTGTTGGTTGATGCTGGCTGTTGCCTGGACCTCTCTTTGTGCCTTCTCATCCTCATGAGCACTCACATGGCAGTGGCTACACTCAGGGAGAGCTGAAGCAGTCAGTCTAGATGATAGACTCAGATATGAAAGACTTATGACGGACTTAGAACTGCCACAGTGTCACTTCTTTCACATTCTGTTGGTCAAAGCAAGTCACAAGGCCAACTTAGATCAAGTAGAGAAATAGACCCCACCTCTTTATGGGAGGAGTAACAAAGTTGCATTGCAAAACAGATGTGTATACTGGAATGGGAGGAATTTCTGCCTATCCCTCCCCCAACATTTTATTGTGAAAATTTTCAGTCATGAAACTAAGTTGAAAGAATTTCAAAGTGAATATCCACGTATCTACCACCTAGGTTCTACTATACCTGCTTTATTATATATTTATCCATCTATCATTCTTTTATCAATTTATCTTATTTTTGATGCATTTCAAAATAAATTGTAGATATTAGTTCTTTTCTCTAAGTATCTGCTGCATGTATTTAGCAAGTCAATGTTCAGTATTTTTCTTTTGATAAAAAACATTTACATACAATGAAGTGTACAGACGTTAAGTGTATGTCACACCTAGTTTTGTAGCCTGCCAGAGAAGGGGAAAATTTGGGGTAGCTTTTCAGTGAAATGACTCAAATTCAACTGTAGTTGTATAGAAGAATTGCAAAAGGTATCTTTCTTGAATATCTTTCTTCATATCCTTATTGCTAATAATTTATTCATTTAACATACCTCAACACTTAGGATTTGCATTTGTGTTACATTCTTTGAATTCACTTTGGACGGCTCTCTACCTCCTTTCACTAAACATTTATAAGGATATAAACAGGCGCTCTCTTGCTTTGTAGGTATTCAAACTACGTGTATCTCAAGTCAGGTTAGATTAACAGTGCGTACCTTCTCAGTCATGTCTGACTCTTTGCAACCCCTGGGACTGAGCCCGCCAGGTTCCTCTGTCCCTGGAATTTTCCAGGCAAGAATACTGGAATGAGTTGCCATTTCCTACTCCAGGGGATCTTCTCAACCCAAGGATTGAACCTGTGTCTCCTGCATTGGCAGGTGGATTCTTTACCACCGAGCTACCTTGAATACAACTGAGTGACTAAGCATTCATGCATGCATGGAAAAGTTTTAATAAACTATTTTCTAGTTTATGAATAGCAGTTTGAGAAGGAGAAATTTTAGTATTGTAACTATTGATTTAACTTCAGATAATCAGAATAGAAGTGTGAACAGAACTATGTGGCAAATTCAGCCATAATTTAACCTTTGAGTGGAGTATTAGAGCTTCTTACAACCTTAACACTTGCCTTATTATTCTAATCTATGTTACTGTGTACATTTTTAAAATTTCTAGAATATTGTAAGTCCTTAGTTTTTCATATGATGATTTGATAAAATAATAGTTACTTGCTTTTATTTACTAGATATTGAATACTTTTATTGCTAATTGACTTTTGAGCCTTTTTACAAATAGCAAAAGATTGAAATCATTTTGACTTGCTATTTGCATACCAGCAAACCCTGTCTGAACTCTTGAAAATATGTGACTAGTACTTAAGCCATTTCATGCCAAGTATCCTGTCAGAAATGCAACTGGTTAATGACACTCAGTGTGACAACTGAAGTGGAAGCTTGAGTTCATTTACTGTGTTAGCTTTCCTGATGGTCATGGAATGGGGTAAAGTCATGTATGTCTAAACATCTCTCTTAACAGTGTATGAGATGTTTTAAAAGTGTTCCTTAACCCAGATTTTCTCCATTTCATTTCATTTCATGGTATAAATGGCATGAAGTCCTAAATCACATGTGAAGGTGAAAGTTGCTCAGTCGTGTCCGACTCTTTGCAGCCCCATGTTCTATATAATCCATGGAATTCTCCAGGCTAGAATACTGGAGTGGGTAGCCGTTTCTTTCTCCAAGCGATCTTCCTAACCCAGGGATCGAACCCAGGTCTCCTGCCTTGCAGGAGGATTCTTTATCAGCTGAGCCACCAGGGAAGCCCTAAGTCATAAGTGGTAGGTTACGAACTAAACAGATTTGTGGTTTTAAAAATCTAATTGAGTGTTCCATTTATTTTTATGTACAGGTCTTGCTATTTTGGAAACTACAAGAGAAAACTAGATTGGGGAGGTTTGGCTTTGTAAGTGGACATGGCTCAGATATCCAGCAACAATGGATTTAAGAAATGCTCATCTTCCCCTCCGGAATCAACAAGAACAAAAGATGTGGACAAAGAAGAAGCATTACAGATGGAAGCAGAGGCTTTAGCAAAACTGCAAAAGGACAGACAGGTGACTGATAATCAGAGAGGCTTTGAGTTGTCTAGCAGCAGTGGACAAAAAGCACAGGTTTATAATAAACAGGATTATGATCTCATGGTGTTTCCTGAATCAGATACCCAAAAAAGAGCAGTAGATATTGATGTAGAAAAGCTTACCCAAGCTGAACTTGAGAAACTATTGCTGGATGACAGTTTTGAGACTAGGAAAACACCCGTATTGCCAGTTACTCCTGTTGTGAACCCTTCATTATCAGCCCAACTCTATCTTAGACCTGCTATTCAGAGAGGACAGTGGCCACCTGGATTATCTGGACCTTCCAGTTATACTTTACCTTCTATTTATCAGTCAACTTACAGTACTAAACAGACTGCATTCCAAAATGGCTTCAACCCAAGAATGCCTACTTTTGCATCCACAGAACCTATATATTTAAGACTTCCAGGACAGTCTCCATATTTTTCATATCCTTTGACACCTGCCATACCCTTTCATCCACAAGGAAGCTTACCTATCTATCGCCCAGTTGTCAGTCCTGACATGGCAAAGCTGTTTGACAAAATAGCTAGCACATCAGAATTTTTAAAAAATGGAAAAGCAAGGACTGATTTGGAGATAACAAATTCAAAAGCTACAATCAGCAATCTGCAGGTATCTCCAAAGTCTGAAGATATCAGTAAATTTGATTGGTTAGACTTGGACCCTCTAAGTAAGCCTAAGGTGGACAATGTAGAGGTAGAGGACCATGAAGAAGACAAAAATGTACCAGATTTGCTAGCAGACGATCCTTGGGATGCTGTTCTACTTGAGGAGAGATCACCAGCAAGTAGTTACCTTGACAGAAAGGTGAATGGAAAATCTCTTTCTGGAGCAACAGTAACAAGAAGCCAGTCTTTAAATATTCGAACAACTCAGCCTACAAAAGTCCAGAGCCAAATATCTCAGGTATAGCCTTTTCTTATGAACTTCTCAAACTTAGTATAACACAGAATTCATGTTTGTGTACATAACTTACTAGGTAAAGGAAATATTTTTTTATTTTGAGTTTTGTTTTCTTTATTCTTAAGTACACTGTGCATCTTAGATTGTATGTTAAAGAATTAAATGTGTTTAGGCCAATTGAAAAATTAATTGCTATTAATATCTTTTTCTAGGGTTGTGAGTTTTAAAAACCTAAGGATCTGGCTGTCACTTATAGGCGTTTAGGATAATTTTTATATGTCTCTCCCTCTCCATTCATTATATGTGGTCCTACTTTCTTTGCCTTATCACCTTTATTTTTCAGAGTAGATGAGGAATTTTGGTTTTTAACTCCATTATAGAAATTGTAATGTATATTGTTTTATTGTTTTTAACCATGAAGGAATAGAAGAACAGGAGGAAGGGAGGTGAAAAAGGAAGAAAGGAAGGGAGGCCTCAGAGAGATGGGAGAAAAGCCATTTAAAGGACTCTCTTTAAACACTTATATTGATGCAAGTAAAGAATAGGACTGTAATCTATATAGTATATTTGCTGAGTTCATATAGTCTTACTGTCTGGAAGAATTAGATAATGGTGCATGGAGCAGAATGTCTTCTCTTAGAAGAGGGGGCAGTAAGGTTTAGACTTTTCCTTTCCATATATAGTATACCACTGAAGATTTTTATTTTGCTCTTATATCATCTGTGGATTCTAGGAATGTTTAAGCTTCATTCTCACATTAATGTGAATCATATCATTCAGTTAATTAGATCAGCATTTAACTACTCTTTAGGCAGTGAGTATCAACTAGTATTTAGGGAAGGAGAAGCACATTTTGTATGATTTGGATGGGTGTATGTTGAATTATTGATTTTTAAAAGCCATTTTAGATGTCTAGGGAGAAAACAGCAGATATTAAGAAGATTTAAGAAAACAGGATGAGGATGTCTTTGGATAACATCAGAATCGAGAAAAATCTTAACCAGTGCAGTGTTTTCCAAATACATTTTGACTGCAGCTCACACTGAGAAATACATGTTTTTAAGTTCTCTTCAGCCTTTCAATACTGTTTGCACATTTAGTAACATAATTTCTTAACACCTTTCAATTTAAAAGTCATGGGTTAATTTAACATTTTAAATTGGAGTCATAAGTATAATATCAGATTATTTTCTCTTAATATTCTGTATTGTCTTGTCTTGGTTTTTGTTTTTACAGAGCATCTGTCATTTCCTAAAATGTCTGTAAGGAGAAGGGGAGACTAAGCCAAATCAAAAAATGTGGGGAAGGGAGCTTATACCTAGAAGTGGAATTGCTGGCTAATTTATGTTTAGCTTTTTAAGGACCAGTGATCTGTTTTCCACAGTGGCTGCATCATCCCCTTTCCCACCCCCACAGTATAATGAGAGTTCTAGTTTCTTTACATCCTTGTCAACACTTGTTATTTTCCATTTTTTGGGTTATAACTTTCCTAATGGATGGGAAGTGTGAAGTGGTATCTTATTGTGGTTCTGATTTGGGTTTGCCTGATGACTAGTGACGTTGAGTATCTTTTCATATGCTTATTTGTAATTTATTCATCTTTTTTGAAGAAATGTATGTTTAAATCATTTGTCCATTTTAAAAATCGGGTTGTTCATAGCAGCTTTATTCAGAAGAGCCAGAAAGTGAGACAACCCAAATGTCCATCAGCTGATGAATGGGCAAGCAAAAATGTGTCCATACAGTGGAATATTATTCACCCATACAAAGAGAACAGCATAGATGAACCTTGAAAACATTGTAAGTGAAAGAAGCCAGACACAAAAAAACATGTAGATTCCAGATATGATATGTCCAGAAAACACAAATCCATAGAGGAAGAAAGCAAGTTAGTATTTGCTGAGGGATTGAGGGAAAGAGGAAATGAGGAATGATTGCCTAATGGGTACAGGGATTTGGGGGGCAAGTGATGAAAATGTTCTGAAATTAGAACATTTCCGTGTTCTTGCCGTAATAGTGATGGTTCACACTTCATTATGAATGTATTGAGAGCCAACAAAGTGTACATTTTTAATTGGCTAATATGGAAGATTTTATGTTCTATGAATTTTTACCTCAGGTTTTTTTTTTTAAAGAAAGACACTGGTCCCCCGATCCTCCTGTTGTGCTTAGGCCAAGTTCCTGCTTGATTCATATTTGGGTCAGTGTTCCAGTAGAGAGATCCCTCTCCCAACTGTGGATCTCGTTTTTATGGACTTAACCATGATAGCATGTGTTTGACACCATGTAGTCTGGATTAGGGATATCAGGAAAGGGTAGCTGCCTAGAACCTGGAGATCTCATGACCTGTGGAAAGTTGCAGTCTCTGCTATCAGGGATAGAGTTGCTTCTGGTCCTCTGTGGAGCTGAGTTTAGACTCAGGCCTCCCATTGGTGGAAGACAGAGCCCCTGATAGTCCAGGAAACCCAGAGTGAGCATCCAGGTCACTTTCAAATAATCTTCCTGCTTCTTGCATCACACTTCATATGTATGTGTTTGCACCTCTACAGTATATGCATTGTAGTCACAATATCCTGATTATCCTGAATTTAATAAAATATTTATAAATGACTTTGGTTTACTTCTTTTTTACAATCACTGAGACAGTAGAGACTTTCTTAGAATCCTGTGAGATCAAAGCGACCCATGCCTATTTCACTCTTGAGGAAACTGAAATGTAAAGAAGTTAAGTAATTATTAATTTTTTCATGTAATAACAGTATTGTAATTAGTTAAATGAACTCATTTTAGAGATGTGTAAGATGATAACCATAGTCATCTAGTCTAACCAACTTCATTTCATGGATCCAGAAACTTAGATCCAGAGAATGACTTATCTCCAATTAATGTCAGTATTTTCTTTTTCACTTTCTTTGTGACTCAAAACCGGTAGCATAGATTGACAATGCTTTTGCTGCAAAGCACAGCTTCCTTTCGCTGTTGCCCTCTATGGTTTAGACTGGTCATTTCTGGTTCAACTGACGTTTTCTTCACCCTTTGTTTGGTGGGGGTAGGGCTGTGATACTCATTTATGTTCCTTTCATTCTCTCTCTGCATACATCTTTTCCTACTCATTTTTAATATTTGTCACAGTATCATCTTGATATTTCCCAATTTGGGGTGCTTTCAGAAATCATCTTGCAGGACTGATGAGGACAGGTAGTTTTCTAAAGATAGGATTCCCCCAGCAAGACCTGTGAATTCAGATCACATGGGAGTGCAGAGAATTACTAGTTACTCAGACTCTAGGAATTAACTAGGTTTCTGGGCAAGTTTTAGCAGAAACGTATTCTTAGATTTTCTTTAAAGTATAGGGGAAAGGATCAGGGAGTAAGCAGATTGGTTGCGAGAGGCATGAGTCAAAGCCAAGTAAGCAAAAATACCATGACTTGATCAGCTGATCAATCAGAGATGGGAGCTAGATTATTACAGTGTACGGCAGAACTTTACTGAATGACACAGTGTCTGAATTGAGGTGGCTTAGGCTTCTTAAAGGAGTCTAACTGTGGCATGGTGAGGTGTTATATAGTTGTTGATCATTCTGTTATTTTCTACTCTGTTAATACTTAACGTTTGACCACCACATTCTAAGAGGGACCAGTGAGAGAGTGTCTTGAAAAGAAAAAGTTATAGTGTTCAGGATCTAGAAGCTGTGCTATTTAAGGAACTGTTGAAAAGATTGGGCATATTTTGTCTGAAGAAGAGAATATTAATTAGAGATAATTCATACTCTGAATTTGAGTTTCTTCATCTATGATATAAACCTGGTTGGACAGATGATTTCTGAGATCCTTTCAGGAATAATATTTCAAGTTTAGAAAGTTGCCATGTAAAAGGAAGTTGAAACTTTTTTCTTTTAAAGTTTTACATTTTGGACATATGTTCTCAAAACAGTTCAGGAAATAGACTACCTGAAAATCATGGTATTGTAAAAAAGATAAAGTAGTTATGTACTAAATTTTCCAATTTATTGTGTTGCATTGTACAAATTAAATAGCTCTTTGTGCTAGATTTTAATAGATAAGTGGTAGCAGGTGCTGAAAGTTAAAATACCTTTTATAGAAAGCTTAAAATTATGCAAATCCTATTTGTTTATATTTTTTTCTGTGAATTGAGAAATTCAGTTTAGTTTAGTTTTAAAATTCATTGTTCCAAAAAGTGAAACAAGGACCAATGGGGAAGAAAACTCAAGGAGGCAGGTTATATAGTTAAATATCAATAACAAAATTTATAAATAGCTATTTGGTAATGGTTGCTCTCAGGGGGTCAGTGTATAATTATTGGAGGTCTTCAATCAGAGGTTTAGTGTGAATTTGTTACAAATGCTATAAAAGGGATTTTTTTAACTCTTAAGATTTCATCATTTGTTTGTGTACATGAAGATTAAGTTTGGTTTAATTTAGGCCAAAAGGATAAACAGAATACTAATAGTAAGCTGACTTTGGAAGTCTGTGGCACAAACATTGGCATGGAACTTTTAATTTTCACACACCATTCATTTCTATTCAATAAAAATAAACTTTTCCCTGAGATTCATGTTTTTTTACTGTGAAATAAGATTGCAGTGCCTATTCTTTATAATTACTTTATGTACGTAAGTATTCATTTCCTGTAAGAATTTTATGCTTTGTGGTAAAAACTCTGAACGGTGTTTTTCTTCTCACTCAGCAGTCTTACTTCCTATTTCCTTCTAGTATCTTTTGTTCATAATAATCTAAATACTTTAGTTCAAATTTTTGTTTCCCAAAGGAAAAGACATAGTACTTAAAACTGTCTTCTGGCAATTTAAATTGAAATCACATTTTTAGTTAACAGCTGTAAATTTAACTACTTGTAGATTTCAAAGATTTTAGTAATGAATCAAATTATTTTCATAGAAATGGTTTTGCAAAGTTCTGTGGCTATTGATTCTAAAAACTGATTATATTAACATTATAAACATTTATATCCTAATTAGCACAATGTCTAACAGTAATTGAAGACAAAGTAAAGTTGAATAAAATGTGGTTTTCCATTGTCTAGTTGTATGTAATACAGTATTTGAATAGATTACTGAAGTCTATAAACTTTTAAAAGAATTCAATTAAGGAAATAACCGACTTTGTTCTGAATAGCAACTGATACGTTTATATTTAATGCTTAAAATACATTTATTGAAAACTTGGTGTTCCATCTAATTTCTGGGGTAAGATGGCATGAATCTGGAACTTGTTTAGATGTAAAGCTTTCGCTTATTCTTATAACTACTTTATAAAGTATGCACTGGTAAGTTTTCGTGAATTATACCTTTTCCATTACCTTTTAAGAAAACTGAATTATAGTTGATCTATAACACTGTTAAGTCCAGGTACACAGTATAGCATAGTGATTTGGTATTTCTATACATTACAAAATGATCACCATGATAAGCCTAGTTACCGTCTGTCACTAAATAAAGTTATTACAATATTATCGACAGTATTCCTAATGCTGTACATTCATCGCCATGACTCATTTAGTAACTAGAAGCTTGTACCTCTTAATTTCCTTCACCTGTTTCACTCCCTCAACCCCTGTCTATTCTTTATATATATGAATCTGTCTCTGTTTTATTGTATTCATTTGTTCATATGTTTTTATATTTCACATATAAGTGAAATTATATGGTATTTTTCTGACTTGTTTCACTTAGTATAATACCTTTTAGATCCACCCATATTGTCCCAAATGGCAAGATATATTTTATGATTGAGTAACAGTTCATTGCATGTGTATCCTGTGTCATCTTTATCCATTCATCTGTTAGTGGACATTTAAGTTGCTTCCATATCTTGGCTGTTGTAAATAATGCTGAAATGAACATAGGGGTGTATATATCTTATCAAATTACTGTTTTAGGTTTTCTTCAGAAAAATACTCCAAAGTGGAATTGCTGAGTCATACAGTAATTCTATTTTTAATTTTTTGAGGAACCTCTCTGGTGGCTCAGACTGTAAAGAGTCTGCCTGCAGCGCGGGAGACCCAGGTTTGATCCCTGTTTTGGGACGATCCCCTGGAGAAGGAAACAGCAACCCACTCTAGTATTCTTGCCTGGAAAGTCCCATGGATGGAGGAGTCTGGCAGGCTCCGTCCAGTCCATGGAGTTGCAAAGAGTTGGACATGACTGAGTGACTTCACTTTCCATATTGTTTTCCATAGTGACTACCAATTTACATTCCTACCAATAGTTCAATAGAGTGCCCTTTTCTCCACATCATCACCAACACTTGTTATTTGTTATTTTTTGACAATAGCCATTCTTACAGGTATGAGATGATACCTCATTGTGGCTTTGATTTGCATTTCCCAGTGATTAGTGACGCTGAGCATCTTTTCATGTGTCTATTGGCCACTGTATATCGTCTTTCAGAAAATGCTCATTTTAAAAATCAAGTTGTTTGTTTTTTGATAGAGTTGTATGAGTTCTTTGTATATTTTGAGTATTAGCCCCTTATTGGATATATCATTTACAAATATCTTCTCCCATTCAGTAGACCACCTGTTTGTTTTGTTGATGTTTCCTTTGCTATACAAAAAAATTTTAGTTTTATGTAGTCCCATTTATTTATTTTTGTTTTTGTTTTCCTTGCCTAAGGAGACATATTAAAAAAAAAATTGCTAAGATTAATGTCAAAGAGCATACTGCCTGTTTTCTTCCTGGAATTTTATGGTTTCAGGTCTTACATTTAAGTCTTTAATTCATTTTGAATTTGTTTTTCTATATGGTTTGAGAAAGCCCAGTTTGATCCTTTTTTTCCTGTAGCTGTTCCAGTTTTCTCAGCACAGTTTATTGAAGAGTCTATCTTTTCCCTATTGTATGTTCTTGCCTCCTTTGTCATAGATTAATTCACTGTGTGAGTGTGGGTTTATTTCTGGGCTATCTTTTCTGGTCCATTAATTGGTGTGTCCGTCTTTGTGCTAGTACCATACTGTTTTCATTACTGTAGCTTTGTTGGGTCGTTTGAAAGCAGGGAGCATGATACCTCCAGCTTTGTTCTTTTTTCTCAAAATTGTTCTGATTATTGCAGGGTTTTTTTTTTTTTTTGCTTGATACCAGCTGAAGCAGCCTCTTTATTACTTTTATGTACAGTACAGAAAACTCAATAGTGTACACTCAGCCCAGCTTGGTGGCCAGTTCTTTGGCCTTAGCCTTTTCCAGCTTGGCGATGCGAGCCACTGACTTCGGCCCCAGGACATTGCCTCCCCAGTGACGACGGATCTCATCGTATCTGTCGTTGTAATTGGTTCTGATGGCTTCCACCAGCTTAGCCAGAGCACTCTTGTCCTCCGAGTTGACTTGTGTGAAGGCCACGGTGGTGCATGTCTTCCTGTGGACCAGGCGCCCCAGCCGGGCCTTGCCCTTGATGATGCAGTAGGGAACCCCCATCTTGCGGCACAGGGCAGGCAGGAAGACCACGAGCTCGATGGGATCCACATCGTGAGCGATCACCACCAGCTGAGCCTTCTTGTTCTCCACCAGGGTGGTGACAGTGTTGACCCCTGCTCTAAGGACAGGTGGCCTCTTGGTGGGGACGTCGCCTTTGCCAGCGGCTTTCTTCTCAGCGCGGGCCAGCAGCCTCTGCTTCTTCTCCTGCTTTGTCTCTGGTCTGTACTTGTGGGCCAGCTTAAGCAGTTGAGTAGCTGTTTGTCGGTCCAAGGCCTGGGTGAATTGGTTAATTGCAGGAGGCACCTTCAGCCGCTTATAGAGAATAGCCCTTTGCCGCTGCAGCCGGATGTAGCGGGGCCATTTGACAAAGCGGGTGAGGTCCCTCTTGGGTTGGATGTCCTGTCCAATGCCAAAATTCTTGGGCCTCTTCTCGAACAGGGGGTTGACCACCTTCTTGGCCTCCTGCTTCTTCACCACGGCCGGGGCCGGGGCTACCTTCTTCCCCTTGGCCTTCTTTCCCTTCGGCATCTTGAAGGGCTGGCGTAGAGCTATTGCAGGGTTTTTTGTGTTTCCATACACATTTTAGAATTGTTTGTTTTAGTTCTGTGAAGAATGCCATTGTTTGTGGGTTGGTTTTTTTTTTTTTTTTTTTTGCTGCATGGCATATGGGATCTTAGTTCCCCAACCAGGGATTGAACCCATGCTCCCTGCAGTGGTAGTGTGGAGTCTTAACCACAGGAGAAGTCTGACCATTGGTATTTTGGTAAGGATTGTGTTGAATCTATAGATTGCTTTGGGTAATATTGTCATTTTAATGATATTAATTCTTTAGTCCGTGAGCACAGTATATCTTTCCATTTGTGTTGTCTTCACTTTCTTTCATCAGTGTCTTATAGTTTTCCAAATACAGGTCTTATACCTGTATCAGTTAAATTTGTTCCTAGGTATTTTGTTATTTTGATGCAGTTGTAAATGGAATTGTTTTCTTAATTTCTCATTGTGTTAGTTTTTGTGTATAGAAATACAACAGACTTCTATATATTAATTTTATATCCTGCAAAATTCATTTGTATCCTACTTAAATCATTTATTAGTTCCAATAGTATTTTGGTGACATCTTTAAGAATTTTTCATATCATGTCATCTGCAAACAGTGACAGTTTTACTTCTTCCTTTCCAAATTGGATTCCTTTTCTTTTTCTTGTCTGATTGCTGTGGCTAGGACTTCCAGTTACTTGGTTTTTTTTCTTTTTCTTTTTTTTATATAGTGAGGTCAAGGTTATTCTTAGTATCACTTGTTCACCTCAGATTTATTTGCCTCTTCCTCCTGGTTTGGAGGGAAGAGATAGAGATTCCTTCTCTTTTTCCAAATGTAATGCTTATACCTCTTTTCTTGTTATTGTCTCCCCAAAGTATTTTTCTACCATTATTCTTTAAAGAGGAATTTGTACTTACTGTTTTTCCAGTTCCTTACCATCCTCTCTTGTTCCTATCATATTGCAGAAAGTTGTTTCTAGGAGTATGAATACTAATTTTCAATATAGTGACCATACTTACTGTCCAGCCTTGTTGCCTCATTTGCAACTCTGTACCATATTCTTTTCTTGAAACTTCTTCCATTGCCCTGGTTAAATCTACTTACTAGTTTTCTTCCTATAATCTTTGACTTCCTTTACTTGTCTAGCTTCAAAACATTGGTATTCCCCCAAGGTTTTGTTCTTGGCTGTCTTTAATATATCTTATTTGTTCTCTTTTAGTCAGTACTTTATTCTTGAGGCTGTGAGATAGATACAGAGTTTGAAAGCTACTAGTCCAGACCACTTGGCAGCCTTTATAATCACAAGAGCTAATTTCTTATAATAAATTTCTCTTTCTCCATTCTTATATGCATGAAGAGATGTCCCATCTTGAGGCCTAGTAAGTGCAATCGCTTATGTATCCCTCAGCCTCCTAAAGAAACTCTCCTATTGGTGGAACTTGTACCCAAAATCCTTTGGTTTACCTTGGTGATTCTGATGGTTGTTGACAGCAATTAGTAGAGAGAAACTTCCTTGTAGAAAATTGCAGAAATTGAATGATCCTCAATTCAATATCTTTAACTCTGGAATAGAAATTTGTTAATAGAATATTTCTAGATGATGACCAAACATCTATATGGATTTCCAAACCCAAAATATTTACTAGATAACTCAGTATCTTCCCCCACAAACCTTCCTTTGTTTCATACATTGGGTAATGACAATAGCAATTTTTCTTACTATCGTTTGCCTCGTTCATTCATAGAAAAACATTTGAGGACAAAATATGTGGGTTGCAAATAATGACCATTCTTAGATCTCATCCTTAAAGAACTTGGGTTAAAGGGGAGACAAGATGTGTGTATATAAGTGGAGTATGAAAGCCTTGAATGCTGCATAAAAGTTTGTGCAAGATCATTGAAGAAAAGAGATGATTTGATGCTTAAGTTGTTTGGAGTTTGAGGAAGGGATTGGGAGCAAGAGTTGAGGGAGTAGGTGTGAAATTGAAAAAAAAAATTTTTGATTCCAGAAAGAGTGGAGAAAAACAAGAAAATGATGACGTTAATGTACAGATGAAATCATTGGGATCCCAGCTGTTTTTTACTTTGTGGACAGAAAATTGAGTTAACTTTCCAGATTCTATTACTACCTTAATGTATGACTAGATAATTGATTATTATAATCTGTTTTTGCCACTGTCAATTGAAACTCGTAACGTGCTTGAAGGAAGGAACTAATACATGAAAGGCACTGTAAAAAATATTTTTTGATTAAAAAAAAAGCGTCTAGGAATGCCATTAAGGAAATTCAAAATCTGTTAATAGGTGGAACATAAAAAACAGAGATAAGATAGTTATAGGTCAACAAAAATACAGGGTTTTTTTTCTTTTTAACAGCATTGCTTGTACAAAGGTCTCAATGCTGTCTTTCTCTCATTTTTAAAAAAAAATATTTATTTATTTATTTGGCTGTGCTGGGTCTTACATGCGGCACTTGGGATCTCTAGTTGCAGCATATGGGATCTAGCTCCCCGACCAGGCTCCCTGCATTGGGAACATAGAGTCTTAGCCACTGGGAAGTCCCTCTCTCATGTTTTAGAGGTTTTTTTTTTTTTTTTAGGAGACTTTGTTGTGAGGTGATTAAGCTAGTTTGTGAGGTGATTAAGCTAGGTAGTGATTAATCTAGGTTGCCTAGGTTGAAATACTAACATTTTTTTAGTCCTGTGACCTTGTTGCCTCTTTAACTTCTCTGTGCCTCATTTTTTAACATGTAAAGTGGGGATAATAGTCATGTTACACATCGACTAGAACTTTGTGAAAAATAAATAATACATACATACGTACACAAATGACTAAATTTCTCACAGCAGAACCTGGCATGTGAGAAATGCTCAGTAATTGCTAGATTTTTGTGTGTGTGGCATCTCACTGTAATTTAGGTATTATAATAATCATAAGACTTATTTTATAGAATACATTAATTATGAAAATTACTATTTTAGGAAATAATTGAAGGAACTACAATCCATTCAATTATAATTTTTCAGTGTTTTATGATCACTGGCAAATTCACTGATTATATGAAAGTGACTTTTAACTTGTTTTTAGTGGGAACAAAACATTTAACAAATTAAACCAATAGTTGAGTGCCTTCTGACTTGGATATAAAGTTTTACAAAAATATGAAATTCAAATTAAGTTTGATTCTTGTATTCAAGGAACTTTCATATTAGGACAAATATAAAACAGGATGTAATAATATGGTATTTGGTTCAGACTAAGTACTTAGAAATGTTAGGAAGGAAGAAATGCTCCATACTAAATTTTCATAAAAGACAGTGTAGATGAAGTGGCATTCCATTGGGCCTTAAAAATTAATGGATCTTAGACTTGTGCTGTGAGGGAAAGTTAGGAGGAAGCTTTGAAGACAAACAGCAAGGATTCAGAGGCAAGATAGTTCAGTTTGTACTTTATAGGAACAGGATATGATTCAGGTTCACTTGGACATAATATTCATTTGGGAAGTTCTGGGAAATAAAACTGGATTAGATTGTGGCAGACTTGGAATGGCAAACCAGAGGCTTTGTTTAGAAATGCATTTTTCTAACCTGCAGAAAATATTTATATATTTGTTCTCTAATCTTGCTTGTTATTGTCATCTCTTACATCTAAGAAGGATAATATTTTGAATGCTAGAAAGGAAATTAAGTCTCTGTATAACAAAAAAAGACAATTTTCTTTAAAACAACAAACATTTATTTATTTTTGGCTGTGCTGGGTCTTCGGTGCAGTGTGGGCTTTCCTCTAATTGTAGGGAGTGGGGGCTACCCTCTAGATGCAGTGCACAGACTTCTCATTGCAGTGGCTTCTCTTGTGGAGCATGGGCTCTAGGGCGCGCGGACTTCAGTAATTGCGGCTCCTGGGCTCTTGAGCACAGGCTCAATAGTTGTGGTGCGTGGGCTTAGTTGCTCTCAGGCATGTGGGATCTTCCTGGACCAGGGATCAAGGCGGATTCTTTACCACTGAGCCACCAGGGAAGCCCGACATTTTCTAATTCTAATGAAACTTCTGTGTTTAAACCATATTGTTCCTCGGTAATAGAGTATTAGAAGTCTAGAAATATAAAAATCTATTCTTAGAATAGTACGGTCTATTTGCTGTAGTACTTTCTTTTGTAACACAAATTAACTTCTGTAACTGGTACCTATGGAATTGATGTCAGTATAATGGGAAAGTAGCATTTGTTTTAAAATCATCTTTCCCAGCATACTAATACTTCAAAGCAGTCAAGAACAAACTCTCCTAGTTAAAGGGAAAGCCTTAGTAATTCAAGAAAATACTAGAAAAACACTGAAAGTTCCACAGAAGTAAAAATGGTGGCTTCAAGAACAGTTCCAATTCCACAGGGTCAAGCATTCTGGTGAAGCAGTGAGTGTAGACAGAGAAGCTGTAAAGACATTCGTTTTTTGCATGAAGAAGTCTGTATCCTGGATTGTATTTTTAACTTCATTGAAATTCTGCTCTTCAGAATGCATATAACAAATTAGGAAGCAGGAGCTCCAGGATTTAAAGAGGCTTCAAAGAATAGAAGATCATAATTCTAGGTGCAAATTTAAGTAGAGATTTAATTGTTCTAGTATTTTTGTAAGGACTTCTCATTGTTTTAGTTAGGACTTTGATTACACTGATTTTGAGTAGTCTGCCTTTATTTTTATCCATGAACTCTGTTATTTGTAGTAGCAACTTTTCTAGAACTCCAGGCTGGTCACTTCACCATGTATATATCATATTACAGCAGAAAAGGCTCTGCCATGTTTTAAAAGCAGTAAATTAATAACGGAATTGTTGCCCTGAATTTTCTTACCCAACAAAGCCTTATGTGCTATGGTTATTGAAATCCACCACAACTCTTGAAATTTATACATGGTGTTCTCCTTCACTCAATTTCAAATTGAGAACGTTCCCATTCTAATTTTAAGGGAAATTTACATTTGAAATTTGTGCTAAATCAAGTATTTTTATGTAGTAAGTCAAAACACCTCTAAATGGACTCTGCTGTTTGACTATGCTTGGGTAGTGAATTTTTGTCCTTAAATGTTTTTGATCAGAAATTTGATTACAGAAATTTTGGTCAGACATAAACTTAACTTTTGAAAGATTGTCAGGATGTTTGTACAGGTTTATTAACATAGAAAATGCCCACTCACTCCTAAAACTCATTCTTTATTAGAGGAGTCCCGGTTTCAAATGGGCTTGTTCTCTTCCTTTTCATAAGACAGAGTGTAGTCCTTTAATTTCATTTAGCTGTTAACTTTCTGAAGTATTCATTTCTGAAAGACTTTGATGGAAGTGTATTTAGCATTACATTCTTACTGACCAATACTAAATACAGCCTATTTCTACTTTTGAACAAGTAAAACCAATGAACTTTAAAAATAAGGCTTAGTTGGCATTGCTTTTATAGGGATAGAAATCCATACTTTAAAATCCTGTTATTGATATGATTTATTTAACCTCCATATTTTTGTACATATTTTCATAAAAATGTGTTTGTGCTATATTGCTATTTAGCATTTTGGGAATCTTTTATTTTAAAATAAAACCTTTTTTTTTTTTCATTACAGAAAGACCCAAATGGGACCAGTAGTTTGCCACCTGAAAGTTCTCTTCTGCAAGAAATTGAAGTACAGAATGAGGAAGTAGCAGCTTTTTGTCAATCCATTACAAAGTAAGACATTTTTCTTTATAAATTAAAGGTTATTCTTATTAAATAATTTTTTAAAATTTAACTTTAAAACCAGCTTAGTGCTAATGATTATAAAATTTTTAAATATTTTCTCTCTGTCGCTAAAACATCAAGACAGTTAATTGGTACGTTAACACAAACTACACTTGAACCTTAAGTTTCTGAGTATTTAGGAGGAAAAATTAAGGTCAGTCAGTAGACTTCTGATACTGTATTACTGAGGGAAAATATGCCTTAAATATAGAAGTTTTTTTAGAATTAGAAAATACCTTTTTTTGTTGTTGTTACAAGGAGATTTAACTTTGCTGTAAATTTTCTAGCATTCAAAATACTGTCCTATTTAGATGTAAAAGATGCTATAACAAGCAAGATTAGAGAAGCAAACATATTTTCTGAAGGTTAGAAAATTGCCTTTCTGAAGTTTAACCTGAAATGTGTCCAGTGTTCTTAGTGTATGAAGAAACTGAGGCTTGAAGTTACCTACTGAAGTTCACGTTACTCAGCTAGTCCGTAACAGCCAGGTCTCCCATCACCTCCGGTTCAGTGTGTTTTCTTTCCATTATATCACTATATTAGTCAGCACTTCTGTCATGAGGGCAAGAAACCCATCTTAAACTAGCATAAATCAAGAACGGTTATGTATTGATTCACAAGCCCATATAGTAGAAAGTGGGAGGATGGGGCAGCGCTCAGTGACAGCAAGATCCAGGAATTCACACACTGTAGTTGATGCCTCCTCTCTTTGGACTTTTCTTCCTCCCTTTTCTCCCCCTGCCCTTTCACCATGCTTGTTTACTTCTATTACAGATGGGGTTTTGAAGCCACTGATAGCTTAGACTTGATATTCTAATGGTCTTGCTGGCAGAAAGGAAAGAATCCTTTCAGCCAGCACCAGATAGAAAAATCCCACGGAAGGAAAGAGTGGACAGCAAACATTGTAGCCAACAGGGTTGGGATCTGTTATCAAAAGAAGGAAAAGTAGATCACTACTGGGAGATTTATTCTTTAAAAAAAAATTTTTTTTGTATTGGAGTATAGCCAGTTAACAATGTTGTGATAGTTTCAAATGAACAGCAAAGGGACTCTGCCATATATATACATTCTCCCCCAAACTCCCCTTCCATCCAGGTTGCCACATAACATTGAGCAGAGTTCCATTGAGCAGTAGGTCCTTGTTGGTTATCCATTTAAAATATAGCACTGTGTACATGTCCATCCCACAGTCTGTCCCTTCCTCTCAACCTTCCCTTCTGGCAACTATAAGCTTGTTCTCAGTCTATAAGTCTGTTTCTGTTTTGTACGTAAGTTCATTTGTATTGTTTCTTTTTAGATTCCACATATAAGGGATGTCATATATTTTTCCTTTAACTTACTTCACTCAGTATGATGCTCTCTAGGTCCATCCATGTTGCTGCAGATGGCATTATTTCATTCTTATTAATGGCTGAGTAATATTCCATTATATATATGTACCATATCGTCTTTAGCCATTCCTCTGATGGACATTTAGGTTGCTTCTGAGTGATTTATTTTGAATCCAGTATTTTCCCAGTGTGGTTTAAGCAAAGCAGAGTTTGGAGTTCCTAGATAATTTTTGAGTGTATTCATCATTTTTGTTATAAGGAACTTATTAAACTAGACTTTCTAGACTTATTGGTAATGTTTGATTACAGTTCTATCTTTCCTATGTATCACTTCCTAACCAGCATTCTTTTTTCTTCAGAATACTTTAAGGGAGAAAGAAGAATATCAGTAGAGTCACTGTTTCTTTCCTGTGCAAAGGTTACTCTTAACTGGATTTTTTTTTTTTTTTTAAATTTTTATTTATTTTTTAGCCACACTGGGTCTTCTCACTCTTCTTCTGGGCTTTCTCTAGTTGCAGCAAGCAGGGGCTACTCTCTAGGTGAGGGACGTGGGCTTCTCACTGCGGTGGCTCCTCTGGTTGTGGAGCACAGTCTCTTGAGTGCATGAGCTTAGCTGCCCCTCAGCATATGGGATCTTCCCCGGCTGGGGATAGAACCCATGTCCCCTGCATTGGCAGGTGGATTCTCAACCAGCGGACTTCCAGGGAAGCCCTTAACTGGATTTTTAAAACTCACATTTTTCAGTAGACATTTAAAATAGACATTCAAGTGACTTAGAATTCAAATTGCATGTATCAGAAATTACCTATGCCTTTATGCCACATATACATACCATTATGTGTGTGTGGTTAAGAATTTGGAAATAATCTTTTAATGGTTTGAAATTAATCTGAAATGTTCATCCAATTCCTTTAATTTTCTCTCCACACAAGCCCTATTAGACTGTGTTGAGTGGCTATTGCATTTAAGTTTTGCATGTTGAGAAATTAGGCTTTTTGTGATCTACCTGTTTTTTCTGCATTTGAATCTTATTGTTATTTACATAAACTCTGCCACTAAGCTAAGATGATCTTTTTTATTTACATGCATATGCACACACACAAACACAAATGGCTTATGAATATTAAAACCTCAGATGAATTAGAGAGAATATTATTTCTGTTAGTTAGAGTGGGATTGTAACAAATATTTCACAGAAGTAAGAGGCAGAGGTGTTTTGAAGCCATGTTCTAGAAAATTCTCTGTTCCCCTCTTGACCTTGGAGATTGGAGTCCAATATCACTTGAAGAAATTAATGGCACTTTCTATTTTTTCCAATATGCAGATTTTAAAAACAAGTATTTATCCTCTTAGTTAACTCCTTATTTTTTTTAAATCTCCTAAAATGATTATTTTAATTCAGCTGTGTTATTAGTGTAAGATTGTCATTATAGTATTTGTTTATAGTTAAGCCTACTGTAATAGAATTTAGTGCCAGTTCTAGGCCATGTTTTTTTGCTCCTGTGAAGTTAGGGAGTTGGATTAGGGATCTCAAGGGTAGCTTTCAGTTTAAAGTTCTGTAAAATACTTTGATTCAGGACATTGCATTTTTAAAATTTTTATTTCTTGTTTTCTTGACTTTCACACTCATCATAATTGACAGAGCTTGCTGTATCTACTAGTTACTTAGGTCTCCAGAGAAAGTACTGAGAGGAATATTAGATACCAATGGAAATTTTTGCTGCTTCATTTCTGGTCTAGGACCAGATGAGTACTATACTTTACACTTGTTGTTCTGAGTAGCCTTTAGTTTTCCTTTCTTCATTTATTTTCTTATCTGATATTTATAATCTAAAAAGTGTCTTGAACCCAAGGAATCAAGGACTTCACCTCTGCATTTAGTTTATATATTCTAGGTAATGCTGACTCAACTTTCTTATAAAGTAGTATCAATTCAATTAAAAACCCTCCCTTTTATATTTACCTTTTAAAACCTTCATTTTTATGTCTTCTGTCTTTCTGATTTGGCTCTGTCTATATGTAACCTTAACTGGATAGCACATAGTATGAAATAAACCATAAAGGATTTTGGTATTTGCAGAGAGATAATTAATTTCCTGAGCTATAGAGCCACATTAAGCAAACAGAGCCGTTGCTTTGGTGATGATAGGGAAATGGACCCTGAATATTCGTTGGAAGGACTGATATTAAAGCTCCAATATGTTGACCTCCTGATACAAACAGCTGCTTCATTGGAAAAGATCCTGATGCTGGGTAAGATGAGGGCAGGAGGAGAAGAGGGCAGCAGAGGATGAGATGGTTGGATGGCATCACTGACTCAGTGGACATGAGTTTGAGTAAACTCTAGGAGATCGTGAAGAACAGGAAAGCCTGGTGTGCTGCAGTTCATGGGGTTGCAAAAAGTTGGACACAATTTAGTACTGAACAAGGGAAATGGATGGTTTAAAGAAAATGAAAATCAGTATAAAAAAATGCTCTTTGTAGATAATTACTTAAGAACATCAAACTACAATGTGTGGTTTAGAGTGTTCATAAAATACTTTATCTAGTCTATTATATATAAAGTGAAAATTTACTCAGCAATTATCAGTTTACTAATTGATAATTAGTAATCTTCTTTGTATATTTAAAAGTTCAGTTACAAACAGAACAAAAGAAACCACAACTTGAAGCAGTCTGTTACCATCTTAGTTTTTTCTCAGTTCTTTTTTTTAAGATTTATTTGTTTATTTGTGGGTCCTCAGTGCTGCACTTAGGCTTTCTCTAGTTTCAGGTGGAGGCTGCTCTTCGTTGCGGTGCGTGCCTCGACTTCTCACTGCAGTGGCTTCTCTTGTGGAGCACAGGCTCTAGGGTGTGCAGGCCTCAGGCCTCAGTAGTTGGAGCACATGGGCTCTAGAGCCCAGGCTCAATAGTTGTGGCACGTGAGCTTAGTTGCTCTAGGCATGTGGGGTCTTCCCAGATCGGGGATTAAACCCATGTCTTCTGCATTGCCCGGTGGATTCTTTACCTCTGGGCTACCAGGAAAGCCCTAAGTGCAACTTTTATCACTATAATTTTTGTTCAGTAAATTCTTGTTTTCTGAGTTATCAGGAATTTCTGATTTTTCTTTTATCAGCCTTAATGGTTTCTGAAAATTGAAGGCTTCCTTGGATGTAAAGTTGTTTTTTTTTTTTTTTTTTTTTACCATAGTTAGCTATGGATTTGCTGTGAGTATCTTATTTCATATTGTAGGAAATGAGAATACCAAAAATGTGAGAAAAAATAAAAATCTTAGGCTGGATTATATGAAGGTTTTGTCGTGTTGGAAGGGCACGCACGTGTTGCTTGACAACAAGCAAATATTTGAAGATAATGTGTCCACATCTAAAGGTGCATTTCCAATATCAATTTAAGTTTATTACTTTATGTTACCTTTTTTTTCAATTATATTTCTTTTTAATATTGGATTCTTTGTGGCACTTAAGATCACAGTGCAGAAACCAGATTTATTCATTTCACTCATTCATTCATTCAAGGTTTTTATAGCACTGACCATGTACTAAACACTATTCTGAATGTCCTTAAAAACTAAATTTACATAATTCTCACAACAAACCCATGAAGTTAGTATTATCCCCGGTTTATAGAAGAGGAAACTGAAGCAACAAGGTGATTTGTAAGTAAGCTAGTAAGTAGTAAAATCAGGACTTCAAGTTGAGTAGACTGACTCTATAAGCTGTGCATGAATATTTACACTTGTTGCCTCTTCAGAACCTTTCTTACTGTCAACTCAGACTATTTTATTCTGTTCCAGTCACTTGATTATTTTAATCTCTGCTTGGAAGTGAATAGATAAAACTTAGGCATTCATTCCATTTACAGCCCTATGAAAAGAAGATGTGAGGATTGGAACTTGTCCTCTAACTTCCAGAAGAAAGTCAATTAAAGGAAGTCCACAAGTTTAAAGAGGCATCAAATCCTTCTTTGTCTTCAGATAATAGAAGGGCTATCTGGATATGAGCTGTACCCCTGGCTCATATATTTAAACTGTTTTGCTACTGTGAATACCAAGAATACATCACAGACAATTTTTTGCTATTCCCTAAGTTTTATTTCTATTCACTTTGATGGAATAAAGCCCTCATAGCACAGTAGAAACTCATTGCCTATCTTTTTCTATCATGCTAAACAACCAAAATCAATATGTAAGAGAAAGGACATCAGAAGAAAAGATTTTTAAAAGACAGCAAATTTTCTATCCTTCTGGCAATTACAGTTTAGGTCTATCACTTATATCATGGTTCATTAAAAACGTATCATTTTGTGAAATTACACTGCTTAACAAAAAATCAGAAGCAGAGAAACTCATTTAATGTTTTGTATCCAGTGTGTGCTTGGTTAATGTTGATACCATTATCACAGCTATCCTGGAATTACTTAATCTCTTTTCTTGGATTCCTTTCATTTAAAAGGCAGACAGGAGTCCATTCATTGCGTTTCTCCTGAGCTGCTCTAGAATTGGACAAAAACACAGAACTGAATGGCTGTAAGCATGCAAAGCCTTATTCAGGGCTCTCAAATGCAGCTTTCAAAAGAGAATTTAATTTCATCTTTTTTTGTGACTAGATTGAAGACCAACTTTCCATATACCAATCACTGCACAAATCGGGGCTATTTGTTAAGTCCAGTCACAGTGCAAAGAAACATATGTGGAGAAAATGCTAGCGTGAAGGTCTCCATTGAAATTGAAGGATTTCAGCTACCAGTTACCTTTACATGTGATGGTAGGTTTATAGTTCCCTAACCATCTTGTTTTGCTCTGATTAGTAAGAAAATGTTTAATATGTTAATGTTATTCTTTTAATAAAGTGACTCTTTTATCATTAGGTATTTTTTTTTAATGTATGTGTGTGTGTTGTGTGTGTGTGTGGTAAAATACTTAATATGCATTAGTTATCCTTTTCCAGAAATTGGCATTCATATGGATAGTTTTTTGGTATGGATTAGTGAGAAAGTTTACCTTTATAACTACATATTTCTTTGAAAAGTATTGAGTATCTTGGTTAATCAGTGGCTCTTGGCCAAAACCTGAAAGCATTAGCTAGAAAGGCTAATTATGTTCTTATTCCTTATAGTCTTAAGACTTATTCTTTTTAAACAGCCCTTAAATTTTGGCTTAGGGAATCATTAAAGTATTCAGTAAGAATTAGTACTAAAATTGAAGGAAATAATGGTCCATAACTTCTTGATTGAAATAAGCATTGATAAGCCTTGAGAGCAAGTGTTTTAATTTGTATCAAAGTTTTACTTGATATATCAAAATTTGATTCATTTTAAAAATATATCAAATGCTTATTGTTTGGCTCTATAAATGTGCACATTTATAATGTACATCTCTGTTAAGAAATGTAACCATATTATGGTAGAAGTGCTTTGTTTGTTTAAATGATAACTGTTATGATACATATAAATGTGTTCAGAAATGTAGCTATTGTATTAGATAGAGGTTTTATGGCCTTTTCTGTCAAGCTGTTGATTTTCATGAATTTTGAATATAGTCATTGTCTTCTAAAATAAGAGCTCTAAGTATAAAATAAAAATAGGTTACTTTGTTTGTAATGGTTTGTAATCTTGGTATCCAGCTATTGCCAAGTATGGTAATTAAATAATACGTCCTACTTGCTATATTTTTATTCTTTATTGGAAAATTTACCAGGCAAATGTCAGCTGTTTAAAATGGTGATTCTTTTTCCTTGTAATTTGGTTTAAATAATTGCTTGCTAGATACTTCTAAATGTTATCCTCTTTGGAGGAGTCTGTAAAACAGAGGTGGTTTCTTAGCTTAGATCTGCCCAGTCTTAATACAGTAACCACCAGCCACATGTGGGATTACTTGAAATATGGCTAATATAGATTGAGATGTTCTATAAGTGTAAAATACACACTGGATTTCAAAGACTTAGATTGAAAAGAGAATGTAAGATATCCTATTAGTAAATTTTAAATAGCAGTTGCTATATATTGAAATGATATTTTAAATATATTAATTTAAATAAAACATATTATTAAAATTAGCTTCCTCTGTTTCTTTTTACTTTCTTCAATGTGACACTAGAAAATTTTAAATAATATATGTGACCTGCATTATATTTCTCTTATATAATGCTGTTTTAGACTGTGAGAAATAGTCTGAATAGGTATATACTTAAAGTTAAATGAGTAAAATGAAAATAATGACTAACTCTTTTACAGTGAGTTCTACTGTAGAAATCATTATCATGCAAGCCCTTTGTTGGGTACATGATGACTTGAATCAAGTAGATGTTGGCAGCTATGTTCTGAAAGTTTGTGGTCAAGAGGAAGTGCTACAGAAGTAAGTGTTTTCATTTAATTACTGAGCAACATTTTTGGAAATTTCATTTTAGTGGGTTAGATTAAAAAAATTTCAAGTTAAATTTATAGTCTAAAGCCACATTGGGTTCCAGTGAATTGATTTATTGGGTCAATTAACTTATATTGAGATATGCATTATCTGACATGATGTTGCCCTTAAGAAGCTGATAGTCTTAGATGGGAAGAATGGTGGGTAATTGGTTGACAGATGAATTTAATTTTTTTTCTTTCTGCAGAGAGGCAATAGTTACTTCATTATGAACTCCATTTTCCTTTTGTGGCATGTAGTGTTTCTTTAGCCGCAATGTTTCGCTGTGATTTCCTTTTAGCTGCCTGAAAATATCGTTATTTGAATCTTTTTTTGAACCTACCAGAAATTCTCTGTCCCTGTTTTTTTCCCTTCTTTGTCTTCATCTTCTTTCTTCTTTGCTTTAACTCTTCTCATGTAGAATTATTCCTCTATTTAAATGCTCATATTTAGTTTAAAAATCTTTATTTGTCATCCTCTTCAATTTCTGATGCATAAACAATTTATATTTACTCTCCGTCTATTATTTCTAATTTGAGGAGAATAATGTTGATGAATAACTAATATATTTTAACAGTAATCATTGTCTTGGAAGTCATGAACATATTCAAAACTGTCGAAAATGGGACACAGAGATTAAACTACAACTTTTGACCTTCAGCGCAATGTGTCAGAATCTGGCCCGAACAGTAAGTGTGTACCCTATACTGAATTGCATTTGGTTGAATCTGAATAACTTTGTTAATCAGCCAGTTTGCAATTTGTACCTTCTTTAAGAGGTTTGGGTTTGACTGTGAGTGAGGAACTCTCTGTCCCCTGTGGAAGTCTTTATAGCAGATGGGGGAAACTTTCAATCATGGAGGTTTAGATAGCATAATACTCAGAGCTGGAGGCATGTGTAAAAATCAAACTGGAAGAATTTGACTTGTAATAGTTTTACACAACTTACACAATGAAAACATCAGCATCAGTCAAGGAGAACTGAGGAAGAAAGATTTTGAATGCTAAATATGGTTTGGAGGAGAAAAAGATACATACATTTGCACCAAACTGAGGAAAATACATTATTTTTCACCACATGAAAACTAATTCTCTGTTCTAAAAGTATAGTACTTTATTTTGAGGTAAAAGCAAAATAGAATATAAGAATTTAGGCCATTTTATTTCTTGATGAATTTTAATATGTAAAGAGAGATAATCTTTCTTCATTTGGTAGAATTTGGGGAAGAAAAATATCTGTCATTTCTGCTTTCTCTTTTCTTTATTTTCCTCGGTTTTGCTCCTATTTAGGTAGAGTTTATTTCATTTGGTTGAAAACTGTTTCACAAAATTCAGTGCATTTTATCATATCATTAGTAACTACTCTTTTCAGTTTCCTAAGGAGTGATGTTCTTGAGTTTGCATAGTAAGGGTTATGATTGAAAAGACCAGAACCTCACTTACTGAGGGTGAGGTGGAAGGAAATTTGATTATCATTAGAAGATATAATGCAGAAATTCAGATGATCTCTTCTCATCTGGTTCCCACCTCACCTTCATTTGGCTGTCAGCCATCTTTAAAAGTGTTTTTAGCTCTCCATTCTCTCTCTATAGAACAGAAGTGGTTTTCCTTTGAAAAATATTTACATATCAGAAACTAAACTTCAAAGTATGTATGTTTTTTCCATTTAAAAAACAGGTTTTTTAGAAGACGGTCACTTTTCTGAGTCAATTATAAATATTTAAAGCCTCAGTTCTGAAAAATCACTTTCTTTTCAAGAGTTTATCATATGCTTAACCCTGTTTAACTTGGCAATAGAAAGACTAATGGATTTCATTATTTGATAAATGTTTGTCTGTATATGTTTATTTAGGCGGAAGATGATGAAACACCTGTGGATTTAAACAAACACCTGCATCAAATAGAAAAACCTTATAAAGAAGTCATGACGAGGTGTGGCATTTAAAACATTAATTTCAGATTTTCACACTTTACTTTTGGATGTGAATGCATTTATTTTGGTAAATAAAACAATCATTCTTGTATATAGTATCTTTCAGCCACAGTAACTGTTCTTCATTTTAGACATCCTGTTGAAGAACTTTTAGATTTGTATCACAATCAAGTGGAGCTGGCTCTTCAAATTGAAGTAAGTTCTAATTCATGTTTTGGCATGATAGTTTAAAGATTCTTTTCTCTGTATTCTCTTAAATATTAGTGTTGAAATTGGATTAAATATTTTAGAAGGACTATTTAAACTATATTCTTGATGTTGCTATTTGAGAACTTATTTTCTGATCCAACATATTAATAGAAGTTTAGTGCTTGGGTTACTTCAGCTTTATTACTGAGAGGAACCTTCAGTTCAATTCAAAAAGCATTTATTGAATGCTTGCTAGATGCTGGGATTATGAAAATGAATGACCTGAGGAACTACCAGGAACTATCAGGAATGACCTACCAGGAACTAAACAGAGACTTAAATAGAATTTCAATATAGTAAATGTAGAATAGGAGTATGCATTGAGGTTTTTTGAGAGATCAAACAAGGGCACTTCTCCAGTCATCTTGAGAGTTCAAGGAAGAGGCCTCGAAGAAGGGATGTTGCCAAGACTTAAATGGTATGAGTTAGCTAGAAGATAGTTGGAAAGGGTGTGTGAACAAAAGTGTGTAGGTATGATACATATGGGGAGCATAAGCACTTACCTGATATGGAGTGTGACGTGAAGATTGAAAGATGACATTGGAGATAGGCCAAGATAAATTACCACCTATAATCCATATTATGTTTTACTTTATCTTCCAGATCAGGGGGCCATGTATAGTCCACTTCCAATTCTTGTAAATAAAAATTTGGCGGGGGCACAGCCACATCCATTTGTTTATATGTTTTCTATGACTGCATTTGTGCTTTAATACTAAAGTTGAGTAGTTGGGACAGAGACCATATGCCCTGCAAAGCCTAAACAAGTTACTGTTTTCATTTTATAGGAAATGTTTGCTGGCCCCTTCTGTAATCATTTAAGGTGTTTTAAGCTGAGGGTAGGAAGTGGAGTGGGGTAGAGTGGTTGACTTGTTTAATCTTGAACTTTGAAGTCCCTCTGCCTAAACGAAGTTAAATTTAGGGTTGCCAGGATTGGTCTCAGGGAGACTACTTAGGCAAGACTTTTTATAGTGGTCTAGGTAAAAGACAGGCTTTCCTGGTGGCTCAGTGGTAAAGAGTCCACCTGCCAATTCAGGAGATGTAGATTCAGTCCGTGGGTCAGGAAGATCCTCTGGAGAAGGAAATGGCAACCCACTCCAGTATTCTTGCTTGAGACATCCTATGGACAGAGGAGCCTGGTGGGCTATAGTCCATGGGGTCACAAAGGAGTTGGACACGACTTAGCGACTAAACAACAACAGCAGATAATATATAATGAGTATGATGACAGTAAAGAGAAGGGACTGATTAATGATATTTAGGAGATAAAATTGGCTAGATTTTGATAGATAATGAGGTATAAGTGAAGAAGAAATAGTGTAGGATGACTTCCAGATTTCTAACTACTAGTATATATTTTTGATCAGTATATAATTACATCAATTTATTTAATAGATATTTACTGAATTTTCTCTCAAGTCACTGTTGTAGGTGTTGAGCATAAAACAGTGGACAAAAGAAACTGTAATCCTTGCCCTTTAGAGAATTTGCATTCTAGTTAGAGGAAACAGAAGTTTAATAATAAACTGGCAAGGTATATATCAGGTGGTAAGTGCTATTAGAGAAAAATAAAGGGGGAGGATAATGTTGCAGTTTTCAAATAAGATAATAAGAGAAGGGCTCAGTGAGAAAATGAATTTGAGTAAATTACTGGAGAAGAGAGGAAGAAGCTACTTGGTTATCTGGTGAAGGGGTATGCCTGGTATATAGAAGGTCTCCCAGGCTAGACTAGAATGAGGAGAGGGGCAAGAGTAGAAACAAATCAATGAGGAGAGAGAATGATGGCTTAGACCAGAGTGAAAGTAAAAGTGATGAAAAGTTAATGCTAGGAAGATTTACCAATAGATTGGATGTGGAACATGAGAGAGGGAGAGATGCATAACTTCAGTATTTTCTACCTGAGCAGGTTGGAAGTTTGGAGTTGCCTTTAGTGAGAGGTAGAAAACAGAGAGCAGGTTTATGGGGAACATCTGAACTCGGTTTGGACACTGTGTTTGAGATGACTGTTATTCATCCAAATAGTGATATTGAGTAGATAGATGGATATGGATCTGGAATTTAATGTAGGCGATCCAGGCTGCCGATAATAAACTGGGGAATCATCAGACTATAAATATTTTGCAGTCCTAAAACTGGATGAGATCACCAAGAAAACCATTGCAGTTAGAGCAAAAAAAGTTTAATGACAGAGCCATCGGTGTATCTTCCATCTTAGAAGAAAACAGTTCACTTCAGTTGCTCAGTTGTGTCCGACTCTTTGCGACCCCATGAATCGCAGCACGCCAGGCTTCCCTGTCCATCACCAACCCCCGGAGTCTATCCAAACTCATGTCCATGGAGTTGGTGATGCCATCCAGCCATCTCATCCTCTGTCATTCCCTTCTCCTCCTGCCCCCAAACCTTCCCAGCGTTAGAGTCTTTTCCAGTGAGTCAACTCTTCGCATGATGTGGCCAAAGTATTAAGAGTTTCAGCTTCAATATCAGTCCTTCCAATGAACACCTAGGACTGATCTCCTTTAGGATGGACTGGTTGGATCTCCTTGCAGTCCAAGGGACTCTCAAGAGTCTTCTCCAACACCACAGTTCAAAAGCATCAATTCTTCAGCGCTCAGCTTTCTTCCACAGTCCAACTCTCACATCCATGCATGACCACTGGAAAACCATAGCCTTGACTAGATGACCTTTGTTGGCAAAGTAATGTCTCTGCTTTAAATATGCTGTCTAGGTTGGTCATAACTTTCCTTCCAAGGAGTAAGCATCTTTCATTTCATGGCTGCAATCACCATCTGCAGTGATTTTGGAGCCCCAAAAATAAAGTTGACACTGTTTACACTGTTTCCCCATCTATTTCCCATGAAGTGATGGGACCAGATGCCATGATCTTAGTTTTCTGAATGTTGAGCTTTAAGCCAACTTTTTCACTCTCCTCTTCACTTTCATCAAGAGGCTGTTAGTTCCTCTTCACTTTCTGCCATAAGGGTGGTGTCATCTGCATATCTGAGGTTATTGATATTTCTCCTGCAATCTTGATTCCAGCTTGTGCTTCTTCCAGCCCAGCGTTTCTCATGATGTACTCTGAATGTAAGTTAAATAAGCAGGGTGACAATATACAGCCTTGACGTACTCCTTTTCCTGTTTGGAACCAGTCTGTGTTGTTCCATGTTCAGTTGTAACTGTTGCTTCCTGACCTGCATACAGGTTTCTCAAAGAGACAGGTCAGATGGTCTGGTATTCTCATCTCTTAAGAATTTTCCAGTTTATTGTGATCCACACAGTCAAAAGGCTTGGCATAGTTAATAAAGCAGAAATAGATGGTTTTCTGGAACTGTCTTGCTTTTTTGATGATCCAGCAGATGTTTGATCAATTTGACCTCTGGTTCCTCTGCCTTTTCTAAAACCAGCTTGAACATCTGGAAGTTCACAGTTCACGTATTGCTGAAGCCTGGCTTGGAGAATTTTGAGCATTACAAATAGCGTGTGAGATGAGTGCAATTGTGCGGTAGTTTGAGCATTCTATGGCATTGCCTTTCTTGGGATTGGAATGTAAACTGACCTTTTCCAGTCCTGTGGCCACTGCTGAGTTTTCCAAATTTGCTGGCATATTGAGTGCAGCACTTTCACAGCATCATCTTTCAGGATTTGAAATAGCTCAACTGGAATTCCATCACCTCCACTAGCTTTGTTTGTAGTGATGCTTTCTAAGGCCCGCTTGACTTCACATTCCAGGATGTCTGGCTCTAGGTGAGTGATCACACCATCGTGATTATCTGGGTCATGAAGATCTTTTTTTGTACAATTCTTCTGTGTATTCTTGCTACCTCTTCTTTTTTTTTTTTTCGTTTTTTTTTTTCGTCATCCTTGCGCAGGGGCCATGCTAATCTTCTCTGCATCGTTCCAACCTTAGTATATGTGCTGCCGAAGCGAGCACTTGCTACCTCTTCTTAATATCTTCTGCTTCTGTTAGGTCCATACCATTTCTGTCCTTTATCGAGCCCATCTTTGCATGAAATGTTCCCTTGGTATCTCTAATTTTCTTGACGAGATCTCTAGTCTTTCCCACTCTGTTGTTTTCTTCTATTTCTTTGCACTGATCGCTGAGGAAGGCTTTTTTATCTCTCCTTGCTGTTCTTTGGAACTCTGCATTCAGATGGGAATATCTTTCCTTTTCTCCTTTGCTTTTTGCTTCTCTTCTTTTCACAGCTATTTGTAAGGCCTCCTCAGACAGCCATTTTGCTCTTTTGCATTTCTTTTCCATGGGGATGATCTTAATCCCTGTCTCCTGTACAGTGTCACTAACCTCTGTCCATAGTTCATCGGGCACTCTATCAGATCTAGTCCCTTGAATCTATTCTTACTTCCACTGTTTAATCATAAGGGATTTGATTTAGGTCATACCTGAATGGTCTAGTGATTTTCCCTACTTTCTTCAATTTAAGTCTGAAGAAAACAAGAAGAAAATAGAAGAAAACCAGAAGTCCAAATTCCTCTGTAGCAGCCACCCAACTTAGTAAACCTCTTGAAAGTTAATCTGTTTTTTCTCCTTACACTTCCTCTCTTCTCATTTTCTTGTGTACCCACTCCAGTCAAGCTTTCATTCTCAACAGTTCTCTGAAACTGCACTTAAGATCATCAAGGACTTCAAAGGTCACGGTTCCAGTAATAAGTTCTTAGTCTCTTTTTCTCTACTTTGCTATAGTATTAGAGTTGATTGTTTCTTCCTTCTTGAAATACTCATATGGCTTCTGGGATATCACATTCTTGGTTCTCCTACTTCCAGTGTCTGCTCTGTTTTCACTCATACTTGTGGCTTTGGAGCTCCGTGTGATCTCCTTATCTTCCTGACCTCTTAACATTAGAATGTCTGGGGTGCTCAGTTCTAGGACCTCTTTTCTTCTCTCTGTATTCCCACTGTAGGTGATCTTTTTTCATCTCGTCTCTAAATACCCTAGGGGCTTCCCTAGTGGCTCAGAATACACCTAGAATGCAGGAGACCTGGGTTTGATCCCTGGGTTGAGAAGATCTCTTGGAGGAAGGACTGACTACCCTCTCCAGTATTCTTGACTGGAGAATCCCATGGACAGAGGAGCCTGGCAGGCTTACAGTCCATGGGGTCAGAAAGAGTCAGACATGACTGAGCAACTAACACTTAAATACCCTACCTATGTTGATCATCACTTCAGATTCATATGTCTGATACTTAACTTTTTATATAAATGTCTAACATCTCAAATTTAAGATGTATAAAACTGTGTTTTTATGCTATCCTTCATATCTATTTGTCAGTCTTCCCCTTCTTAATAAAATGGCAACTCTGTCCTTCCATTTGCTCAGGCCAAAACTTTGGAGTCATTTTTGATTTCTCAAGAAAAGGATATTTCATATCTCACATGCAGTTCCATTTCTGTCAACTTTACCTCAGAAATACATTCAGAATGTGACAACTCTCCACTACCAGAGCTATAGTCCTAGTCAACTACAAGAGTTAACAGCAGTTGCCTACTGGTCGTCCAGCTTCTACCTGTCCTTCTATAGCCTATCTTCAACAGGCAATCAAAATTATATTTTAAAAACAAATCACTAAATGCAGTGTGGTATCCTGGATTGTTTCATGGAAGAGGAAAAATACATTTGGAAACACTGGTAAAATCTGAATAAAGTCTGCAATTTAGGTAATAATAATGTAGTAAGTGTTAATGTCTTAGTTTTGACAAATTTAACATAGTTATATAAGAAGTTACTTAACCAGTTTCCTTTAATGTTGAATGAGAACTCTACTATTCTTATAAATCTAAAATTGTTCCAAAATAAAAAAACTATTTTTAAAAATGAATATAAGCACAGAAAGCAAATGAAAATGAGAGAAAATCAAAGCCAAAAAATGGTTGTTTGAAAAGATTAATCAACTTTATAAACCCTTAAGAATATTAAATCATGCCACTATTCTGCTTAATATCCTGTGTGCCATCTCAGTGAAATTTGAGTCCTTAATTATGACTTCAAAGCCCTACAGATTCTGACCTCTCTGATGGCTTCCTACCGCTTTCTTTAAGTGTGTGTATGTGTGTGTGTGTGTTTCTTTTTTAAACTGGGGTGGGGTTGCCATTTCCTCCTCCAGGGAATCTTCGCAATCCGGAGATCAAACCTGTGTCACCTGGAATACCCTAAATAGTGTTTTTTTTAAAAATATATTTTATTTATTTGGCTGCACCAGATCTTAGTTGCAGCATATTGCATGTTTTTTAGTTGAGGCAGGCAGGATCTAGTTCCCTCGCAGGAAATGACCCTGCGACCCTGCATCCCTGCGTTGGAGTGTGATGTCTTAGCTGCTGGATCACCAGAAAAGTCCCTTTTCTTCCTTTGTTCTAGTTGACATGCAGGTATGCTTCCCAACTGGGACCCTTGTACTTGTTCCTTCTTTTAATGCTCTTTCTCCAAATGCTTGGGTCACTTACTCTTTCGGTTCCTTAGGGTCTGTGCTCTAATGTCTAATCAGAGAGCTCTTCACTGACCCTCCAATTGGAAATAGCAACTCTCTATCATATCTATTCCCCATATTTTGTATAGTTTTATTGAGGTACAATTTATGGATCATAAAATTTATCCATTTAATGTGTACAATTCAATGATTATTTTAGCAAATGAATAGAGTTGTATAATTGTTATTATAGTGGAGTTTTAGAACATAAGTTTCCATGTACTACTTTCCACTCATTCTCCCATTCCCATCCTCAGCCCCAGACAACTACTAATCTGGTTCCTATCTCAATAGATTTGCCTTTAATGGAAATTTCCTGTAAATGGAATCATACCCTGTGTAATCCTTTATATCTGATTTCCTTTATGTATCATAGTGTCTTTTTAAAATTGGAGGATAATTGCTTTATAATGTGTTAGTTTCTGCTGTATCACAGTGTGAATCAGCTGAAAGCATACATATATCCTCTTCCTCACGCGCCTCCTTCCCCCTCCATCCTGCCCACCTAGGTCATCACGGAGCACCAAGCCAACTTCCTGCTTTATACAGCAGCTTCCCACTAGCTAACTGTTTTATACATGCCATACTGTCTCAAGCTTTGTTTGCGTCGTGTGTACCCATTGTTTTGTTTTATTTCTGAATCCTTCTGTTGTTGGGCTATACCATGTTTTATTTATCTAGTCACCCAGTAACTGACATTTTTAACTGTTTGTACTTTTTGCTTTTATTTTTTAAAACTGTTTATTTAATTTTTGGTTGCTTTGCTTGGGCTTTCTCTAGTTGTGGTGAGTGGGGGCTACTCTCTAGTTCGGGTGTTTGGGCTTCTCATTGCAGCGGCTTCTCTTGTTTTGGGGTACAGGATCTAGGCACAGGGGCTTCAGTAGCTGTGGCATACTGGCTTAGTTGCTCTGCGACATATGGAATCTTCCCGGACCAGGAAGATGAACTTGTGTACCCTGCATTGGCAGGCAGATTCTTATCCACTGTACTACCCGGGAAGTTCCTATTTGCAGTTTTTGATTATTGTGAATAATGCTGCTATAAAAATTCATGTGTAAGTCTGTGTAGATGTATGTCTTAATTTTTCTTTAGGCAGGTTTATGGGAGAGATCAGGAAGTTGCAAAAGTTTTGATTCTTCCTGGTCTTAGTTTTCTAGGGATAAGACGTTAATTTATTTCACTAAAATGAAGCTAGATGTTTTGAGGTAAGGAATAATGGTTTAGCTTCATACTCTAAGGAAAATAGGAAATAGAGTTGACCAAGGGCTTGTAAAAGGAATGTTAAGTGGCATGCAGATGCCTGCTGAAATCTGAGATGATTGGATCCTTAGGATTGTGAGCTATTCTGTAGATGTACATGCTGCCTGGTAGAAGTAGAGAAGTCTCTGAGCTCAGAGAATAGATTTAGTCAGAATGAGAGTGTGTGGGCTGGAAGCAAAGGAGACTGTGATCAGAATATGATATTGTTGTTAAGATTCTGATAGGGCACACAGTTTGGGGGTTGAAAATGTTGTGAATTTGCCACATGGACAGTTAACTGAGGCTTCTTTTAGGGTATAGGATAGAAAGTCAGATAAATGCCCAGAGCGAAAATAAGGCAGATAGTAGAGGAAATAACCACATGCCAGTAGCAAGGCAGATCAGTCAGTCAGGGGCCAAGACAGGCAACAGAAACTATGGTAGATTTCTCAACAGGGAAACTTAAAGAATTGTTAATTAGTAAAAGATAGTTAATTACTGTAAGGGATAAAAGAGGGCTAAAACAGGAGTTGCGTATTAATGCCAAATCTGGCCAGTAACCCAGTTTTATAAATAAAGTTTTATTGGAACACAGCCATGCTCATTAATTTATATATTAGAAAGTGAAAGTGAAGTCGCTCAGTTGTGTCCGACTCCTTGCGACACCATGGACTGTAGCCTACCAGGCTCCTCAGTCCATGGGATTTTCCAGGCAAGAATACTGGAGTGAGTTGCCATTTCCTTCTCAAGGAGATCTTCCCGACCCAGGGATTGAACCCAGGTCTCCCATATTGTAGGCAGATGCTTTACCGTCTGAACCACCAGGGCCTCAATTTATATATTAGCTATGTCTATTTACATGCAGAATTGAATTGTGACAGACTATTTGGCCTACAAAACCTAAAACATTTGCTCTCAGATCTTAAAACAGTGCCAGCCTTGCTCTAAGAGGTCCACAAGTAACAGGTGCTAGGTGCAAAGAAGCAGTCATCAAGTACAGGTTGAGGAACAGTGGATAGTTGAAGGAACTTTGAGGATTTATGATAGAGCCTCTTCCCCAACCCCAGGCTGAAATTCAGCCTCTTTGAAGTGGGTATGGCTGTGTTGCCTATGGCGAAGAAACTTGTTAGTGCTGTCAGATGGGAAGAGCGTGGCCTGAGGGTGCAGCTGGAGCTGATCTTTGAGGACCACTGGGCTTCCATGCTGAATTTTAAAACAGAGGACTGGAACCCTGATGAATATATCTTCCTGCTGCTCTTGCCTTTGACTGTCCTTTCACTGCTCTCTAGTCACAGCACCTAACATTGTGCTTGCTGGCAAGGAGGATTGTTTATAAGGTCTAGTTCTAGAATTACAAAGTAGAGCAAAGGGTGGATTTGGAATTGGCGCACAATAAATTGATATCTGCCACATAAAAATGATGGAGAATAGTATAGGAGAATGACATGAGCCTCAGAGGTTTTTGCATGAAAGTGGAAGAATAAAAGAAAGCAGAAACACGAGTAAGCAAAAATGGAAGCCTTCAGGATCTGAGGACTGCAAGGTAATTAGGTGTTTGAGAAAATGAGGTGGCTTCTTTTAAGCATGCACACAAAGAGAGCCTTTGGTGTAGCCAAACCTCAGAGGTGGAAAATTTTAAATTTTTAAGGGATTGTACAGTACTGAGTTTCAGTCCTTTCTAGCAGTACTTGGCATTTAAGTTTGGCATAAATATTTTATGAATTAATTCATTATATAAAAATGTTTCTTAATGAGATGTACTTTAAAACAATGATGGGGTAGTGGAGAAGGATTTTTAAATCATCCTCATCAGGTAAATTATTTTATAATGTATTTGTACATGTATAATAGTACATTTGATTCACGGTAAAATGGACTGTGGTTGAATAGTAAGGAAGGATTGTGCTCACAAGTGTTTTCATCAGATAAAACTTAGAAAGTGAATGTTGTATAGATATAAATGTTGCTGCAAAGTTGACTCACTTTTAGTAACTGTTGCCCAGTGTTATTAATTTGTGACCAATCTCATTGGTCACAAATTAATTGGTCTCTGTGTGTGGGTTTTTTTTTTTTTTTGGTCCCTGGTTTTTGATACCAAAATTTTTCTGGAGAGCGAGAAGTGTTTTTAGTGTGTTTTTAGTGGGGAAATTATTCCCAAATGAAACTTAAAAAGATGACTCAAGTTTTTTAATGATTTCAGAATTTGTTAGTAATTTATTGCTTTCACTTCTGATTCTAATAAGAAATTAAAAGGGATTTGCATGTGAATAATTGTATCAGGCAAAGTGAAAATTAACCGGGCCTGCTTTTTCCTACTTCAAAGTAAAGTATGTAATTGGCACTTGCCTGACAGTTTAGTGGTTAAGAGTGCTTCCACTGCAGGGGTGTGGGCTCTCTGGCTGGGGGCAGGGGGTGGGAACAAAGTAAATTAGGTAATTGAAAAGCTATCTTGTTTCTTTTCTTCTTCATCATAAAAGCGTAAAGGATATCTATTCTTAGGCACATCTAAAATGTTTGCTTTTTCCCTCATCCCTGAAATTGATCCTTAAAATTCCACATACTTAGGTTTATTTTACTTTTTATTTTTAAAGAATCAGCACAGAGCAGTAGATCAAGTAATTAAAGCTGTAAGAAAAATCTGTGGTGCTTTAGATGGTGTGGAGACTCTTGCCATTACAGAATCGGTAAAGAAGCTGAAGAGAGCAGTAAATCTTCCAAGGAGTAGAAGTGCTGAAGTGAGTATTTTTTAGTAGTTAGCACTTTATCACATGCAAATATGTACATAAGTGAGCATCTGTCATTTAAACTGGGAGATTTTTGCTTCTGCTAGAAAAAATGTTACCATTTTAACTCTAGCTTTTACTTTTGAGCTGATTTGGTCACTTATTTGGTAAGGTGAGGGTATTTCCAAGAGGAGATGGACTGCCTTGAAGAACTTTGTGAGAGTTGACATTGAATAAATGGATATCCAGCTGAACTTTTTGTGTATAGAGGGGAAACCTTGGCAAAAATGAGTTGGTCAAAGATTTTAAGGTAATACTGCCCTTGAAGGAGCTGGATATTAATAGCTAACATTTCTCCCTCTGGATGAAAATGTCCATGGTTGTCAATGGGGAAGTAAACCTTCTGCTTTGGAGTAAACCTCCTTCCTACTAGAAAGACCCAGAAGTCTCAGTAATAGTGACTTAAATTGCCTCAGAAGCAACCAGATTAGGAGCCCTCACTTGATATCATACTGTTGCATTTAGTAAAAGTCCTCCCTGTGGTGTTTTCCACGGGGATTTAATTAACTGTTCAGAGGGATGTTCATAGCTCTGATTGGAAGGATGAAAGAAGGATCACAAGACATGATAAATTTAAAGAAAGGAAAAGTTATGTTGATGGTATGTTCTTCAACAAATGTCTGGGAAATAGCTCAATCCATTTATTGTCTCAAAGACCCTATCCATATTGTATACAGAAATTTGAGTCGCTTATGTTTTGTTAGTTTGTTCTTATTATGTGCTTGTTTTTTAGAAATTAAAAAACATCTGAAGTCATTTGGAGGCGATAAAATGCCATGGTCCTAATGCTGTCTGAGGCTTCTATTCATTATATTCATTTGCTGGGTAAAGGAGCAGAGAGTAGGAGACAAACTCAGTTCAAATAATTATAAGAGCTTTTTTGAGACACTTAATGGTAACAAGTAAATTTCTAGTTTCTTTAAGGTTATAGTTATGCTAATTGTAGAGCAAGTAATGGAAAATAAAATACTGTATTAATATATTTACCACATTTGAGTTTCAAATATTAATTACCAAGAAATGGTTTGATGAGGCAGATTTTGCTGTTTATTTTGCAGTACTTTTCAATTATTGCATGATTTTCTTGATATTGAAAATGTCTTTTTATTTGGTTTGGGACATTCACTTTCTTTTTGCATTCTTTTTTATTGTTTTATTAATTCTTCAGACACTTGGGAAGTTTCTCCTGTGAAGGATTTCTTTGATATGGAGTTTAATAAGTGTATTGAAATTAAAAGTAAACATTTTATATTCCATCATGGGTGATTTTCTGACTAATTTTTATGTGTGTAAGCAGGTGACTTCACTGTCTGGAAGAGGAGACACTAACAGGAGTTCAAGTAGGGGTATGTATTTAAGTTCCTTAAATTTTAGGAGTAATTGTTGCTTTCACAGAGAATTATATTAATAATTTCTTTAAATCTAGGCTCACTGAATCCTGAAAATCCTGTTCAAGTAAGCATGGACCAGTTAACTGCAGCAATTTATGATCTTCTCAGACTCCATGCAAATTCTGGTAGAGGTTCTGTAGATTGTGCCCAAAGTAAAAGGAACATTAAGGAAGCATGGACTACAACAGAACAGCTCCAATTTACAATTTTTGCTGCACATGGTATTTCAAGTAACTGGGTATCAAAGTAAGTAGCTATTTAGAAGAAGATATGTACAACTTTACCTGAAGGCTAATATAATCTTGTAAAACATCAGCATCCGCTGTTACCTTGGTCTTAAAATGGGTACTTGATCCACCAATTACCTTTGTGTTTTTCCTAAGAATTACAGAGATGTTTGATGCTGTTAGTAAATACTAATATCACTCCCACTACATGCAGAAAAAGCAGGAAAATATGTTTAAACTAGCAAGGGCAAATGTTAATAAATTAGTTAATTTATGACTGCTATTTCTGGCTTGCCTTTAGAACCAGGGTAGTGGGACTAGACTTTTTTAGCACATTTATTTTTCCTCTTTAGTAGTTTTTACAGTTTACTCTTGTTAGACTTTGACGTCTACAAGGGCATATTTCTTTTGTTGAATTTTTAATATGGGTTTTTCTTTTTTGATTTTTTTTTTTTGTCAATACCAAAAAGTTTGCCACCTTCAGCTTATCTGGAAATGACTAGTATAAACTGAAAAGTCCAAATTGAATATATTTAATGAAATAGTTTTTATAATAGTAAAGCCAAGTTGTTGCTGTTGTTCAGTTGCTAAGTCATGTCTGACTCTCTTCGACCGCATGGACTGCAGCATGTTAGGCTTCCTTATCCTTCAGTATCTCCTGGAGTTTTCTCAGATTCATGTCCATTGAGTCAATGACACTATCTAACCATCTCATCCTCTGCTCCCTCTCCTCCTTTTGCCTTCAATCTTTCCCAGCATCAGGCCTTTTTTTTCCAGTGAGTGAGCTCTTTGCATCAGGTGGCCAAAGTATTGGAGCTTCCACTTCAACATCAGTCCTTCCAATGAATGTTCAAGGTTAATTTCCTTTAGGATTGACTGGTTTGATCTCCTTGCTGTCCAGGGGACCCTCAAGAGTCTTCTCCAGCAACACAATTCAAAGGCATCAATTCTTCAGCACTCAGCCTTTATGGTCCAATTCTCACATCCGTACATGGCTACTGCTGCTACTACTACCAGCCTAGTTATGAGATATCAAATGTAAATTCTGCTTTAGAGCATAAACTGAACATTAGATTCTATATAATATAATGACTTGAAAGTGGTATATTAATTCATTCAATAAATATTTACTGAACACCAGCTGTGGGCAGTGTTCTTAGTACTACGGACTCAGCAGTTAAAAAGGTAGCAAAAAATCTTTGCCCTCTTGGAACTTGCATTTTGATGGGTACTATTGCTGTCTTAAGATATTTCATTCTTTTAAATAGTTACAGGGATAATATTATCCACATTCTTCATACAAAAACATGTATACACACAAATTTAGGGACACTAATGAGAACAAATACTCAGCAGAAGACAATCCAGTGATAATTAAAATGGATTTTTTTCCCTCCTGTGCGGTACAGCTTTTGGGATCTCAGTTCCCAGACCAGGGATTGAACCCGGGCAGTTGTATTGAAAGCCCAGATTTGAAACTACTAGGCCACCAGGGAACTCCCAATACAATGCTGATTTTAAAAGAGGTTGAAAAAAGCAATCAAATAGCTATGTGAACCAGTGAGATTAGATTTTAAATATATTTTGAATGATAAACAGATTGTATGAACAAAATGGACAAACAAAATGTTTAATGGGTAAGCCTAGCAGTAAGTTAGAATACTAGTAGAATACAGTTTTATTGAACCCGAAACTCCCTACAAGATTGCCTGACTGTATATTACCCAGCTCTGTAATTGTGGCAGTTAGGGACTAAATCATTGCTTTCCCATGAAAGATTACAGTAGCATCTGTCCCCATGGACGCTGCTGCTAAGTTGCGTCAGTCGTGTCTGACTCTGTGCGACCCCATAGATGGCAGCCCACCAGGCTCCTCTGTCCTTGGGATTCTCCAAGCAAGAATACTGGAGTGGGTTGCCATTTCCTTCTCCCCATGGATGGAACCCTCCATAGATCAGGAAGATCAGCTCAGTGCAGCTCAGGCCCATGCACCATTAAATATGGTAAACTGACTTTACTTCAGTGGCTCACCAAAGGAAAATGGCACCTAGGGAACATAAATGTTTATGCTGTTACTTCCTAGAATGAATATACCTAGAAATGAAGAATTATTCAGTGTCATTTAACTAAAATTTAATGCTGGTAACTAACTGTATGCCAAATTGAGATAAATTCTCCAGTTGGTATCAATATAGCTCCTTTAGACTTGACAACTAGGAATGTATATTCTCTTCTGTATTCCCTCTGCTCTGCCTCTATTTTTGTAGGATTTGCAATAGTTAAATTTTAGATGTTTTTCCAAAAATTCACTGATATAGTAACCAAATTATTTCAGGTAATAGTCACTTAGGGAAGAATGGCTAATGATATATATATATGTGTGTGTGTGTATATATATATATTTGGCTAGTTAACTCATTTGTGTTATCAAATAAAAATTAAACTCTTTTATTTTCTCAGTTATGAAAAATACTACTTGGTATGTTCCCTGACTTACAACGGAAAGGATCTTTTTAAACCTATTCAATCAAAGAAGGTTGGCACTTATAAGAATTTCTTCTATCTTATTAAATGGGATGAACTGTAAGTGAGACTTTTGGCTTTTTATTCTTTCAGTATGTCCTGTTCTTTACCTTTTTCCATGTATGCTTCCAGTTTTCATTTTTAATTACAATTTCCATTAAAATTAATTAACTTCTTACTGATACCTTCGAGATTCTTCTAGGTACAATTTTATAGCATGGACTGAAGGTCTCATTTAAAATATGAAATACTCTTGAATCTTCATATTGTTAAATTACAGAACCATGCCATCAATTCTTCCTAGCCTTTGTCAAGTTAAAGTCATGTGTAATTCTGGTGTTTTATAATATTGCTTTAGTTTAGTATTTATTCTGTAACAATGTATTTAGGAAGCCTAGTTCTTGGTTAGCAGATTTTAAAAATTATCTTCAATCCATGTACAAGATGATATTTTGAACTGTTAATATTTTTAAAATATTATCTTTAAGGGACTGCTTTCATTATTTAGGCAGATAGGCAATTGCGAAACTTTATTCTGCATTTATTAAATAGTTTCCTATTTTTCTTTTTTTTTTAATTACAAAAGTAGCACATGTTTGTGAAAACAGTCAAATAATATAAAAATGCATATAGGGTGAAAAATATCATTTTATTTTCAGCACTTAACCATCTCATGACTCCTCAGAGTGACCACTCTTGACCTCATGTGTCCTTTCAGATCTTATTAAAAAAAAAGCTCCGGTAACCTTATATGTCTGTCTGTGCATGTATGTGCACACAAACATCTAGAGTCAGAAACATTCATTTTGAACATTCATCTAGCTTTTCCTAAAAGAAATAAAGATGATGATTATCTTGCCTAAAAATTGACATTGCAAGCCTTAAATAAAAGGATTAACAAATTTTTGAAGAGAGAAATGTTATATGTTTTAAATTTTAATGAAATTTATTTAAGATTTTTTAGTATTTGTTAGCCAAGCTTGCTACCTACTTACATAAAGTTTACTCAGATTTAAAGATTATTTGAAGAGTCAAATAAAATACCTAAAATTGTCAGTTTCGTTAAAGGGTTAAACTTCATATTCAATCTAATTTGTTTTTTCTATTAATACATTTCCCCCCCATAGAATCATTTTTCCCATCCAGATATCACAATTGCCGTTAGAATCACTTCTTCATCTTACTCTTTTTGGAATTTTAAATCAGAGCAGTGGAAGTTCCCCTGATTCTAATAAGCAGAGAAAAGGGCCAGAAGCTTTGGGCAAAGTTTCTTTACCTCTTTTTGACTTTAAACGGTAAGTGTTACTGAGTTTTAATGGTGAGTGACTGTGAACACCCCTGCAGTATCAGTATTGGCTGGAGAATGGAATGGGGAAAACTGACATTCGTGATGAGAATAATGAGTTGTCACATTTTCCCCAATATGATTAAAAGAAGTCATTTCAGAGATACAGAGAAAACCAAAGTTGTTCTGATGTCATTTGAACATATCTATATGGGTTTTCAAAGATTGTTCGCTGCTCACTGTTCCAGAAGAAAAGCAGCAGCCAATTCATTCTTTATTTTTTTTCAATTCATTCTTTAATTGCCATTTATGAAAAGCATTATGTTATTGACATAATATTCATGGTCTTAGGCGTTCCTTTGATTAAAACAACAAAACTCCATTTTCCATCTTCTCATCTTTTGCCCATCCTCCTCCTGTTTGAGTGTACAGCTGCATATTATTCCCTTCTCTTTACCTGACTGATTTCCCCTTACTGTTATGGGCCCTGGGCCGTTAATCTTCAGAAGTCCCACATGTATGCAAAACTTGCTGATCCTTATGGTAAAAGAAATTCCTTTTGAGCTTTGTGTCTACTAATAGCCTTTGGGATAGTATAATCTACCTGGCTTTTCAGCTGACTGTTTTGATTTATGTTTTAAGTAATAATATGTTCCTTGAGACCATGAAGCATCTTCTTAAATGAAAAGAAAAATCATTGACTAAGTTTGGGATGCTTGATATAGAACATGATAACATTTTGGAGAGTAACAATGGACATTATCATATTGGAGTATCTAAGTTCTGCAATCAAGTTACTGTGTTTAATAATAATATTACTGTAATAACAAAAACATAGCATTTACTCTATGCAAGCTATTAGTCTGAATGCTGTATACATAGCCTTATATACCTCAGAACAACCCTATGAAGGTAGGTATTATTATCCCTTTTTACAGAGGGGGAAATCAAAGTGGTTTGCCCTTGGACTCTTAGTTAATAAGTGGTAGAATTGAGTTTGAATCTAGGGAATCTGGCCTCAGGGTCTGCATTCTCAACATTAACCTATATTGCCATTCTCAGATTTATTTGATACCATGATACATTTTTTTATTTAAAATGCACCTTTGAAACCATTTTGGGAAATGATTTAATAATTGATCTATTTAACTTACAAGAGCTGCTGGAAGATCCTCTGGAGGAGGGATAGGCTACCCACTCCAGTTTTCTTCTGATTCCCTTGTGGCTCAGTTGGTAAAGAGTCTGCCTGTAGTGCGGGAGGGAGACCTGGGTTCGATCCCTGGGTTGGGAATACCCTCTGGAGAAGGGAAAGGCTACCCACTCCAGTATTCTGGCCTGGAGAATTCCATGGACTGTATAGTCCATGGGGTCACAAAGAGTCAGACACGACTGAGTGACTTTCACTTTAACCCACAATAAAATGATTAAAAAATAAAAAATAAGAATGAAAAAATTCTGCTAATCTAGTTCTGCTTCTCTTTTCCTCTTAAGTGACATAGTTTGATTTTTCAGTAATCATTTTTAAAATCATGTGGTGTTTGAAACACTGACTTCATAAATTTTGTTTTTGAAATATTCTTTTCCCATATACTTAAATATAGCATTTTTTCATATATATTTTTTTCTTTTGTCTCTCCCCCTATATTTGAGAAGGCCATATAAGATTTTTTAGTTATATACCTTTTGTTGGGCTCCAATTTTATTTGACACCTGACATAATTCTGAACTGACAAACACTAGAGAAGAGCAGTTAAAGAGATTGCTATTAATGATACATGTTTAGAATTCCTTGCTAAATATAGTCCGTAACTACTCTAAAACATAATATTGGCCACATAAAGGAGGGGGATTGTGTTCTCAATTGTCTTTGATAAACTAGTGTCAGGTGATAGTTTTTAAATGTAACTGTGTCTGTCAATTTTTATAAGTGAGTCAGTTTTGAAAAACTTCATGCTCTTGAAAGCAACAAGAATCTGCTTCATTCAAGGAGTACTGTCACTTTTTGCCATTTTATTTGCTTATTAATAAGTGTTTTTATTGAATTAACCACCTTCTTTCAAGATTCAAAAGAGTAAAGGGAAGGGCAGTTGACTTTTGTTAGACAATTAAATAGTTTGCATGTATCCAGTGCTCAGCTGTTTAAAAGAATGAACTGATGCCGTTAAGCTTGAGAGTTTGCCAAGCAGTGTAGTTAATCTAGATAATGTTAGGATTTAACATTCAAAAAATGCTCAGAAATTAAGAGGGAAGATGACTTTATATATAAATATTTATATATAAATACATAGAAACTGTGTTATGATTTAGTTGTGCTAGTGTGCTGTAGTATAATGATCAGAAATCCTGGTCTTGAAATTCTTTTAAAATTAATTATGTTTAAGCTACAACCTGCATACAGCCCGATGAAGTTATTATCATAAGAGCCAAATGATTTACAGGCATTTCAACCTCAGCAACAAATGAGTTCTTATTCATTTTTAAATAAATGGAATCAAGCGTTTAACCTGCTGTTCCTTTATAGTTGAATCTCAGGATTACCAAATAATTGATGTGAGAAAGTTCTTTGTAGAAAAATTTCAGCTAATAGATGCAGAAAGAATGACAGAATATCAGAATTTTGCAACTTCTGTTGTTATTCAGTCGCTCAATTGTGTTCAACTCTCTGCGACCCTATGGACTACAGCATGCCAGGCTTCCCTGTCCTTCACCGTCTCCTGGAGCTTGCTCAAACTCATGTCCATTGAGTTGGTGACGCCATCTAACCATCTCATACTCTGTCGTCTCCTTCTCCTCCTGCCTTCAGTCTTTGTCAGCATCAGGGTCTTTTCTAATGAGTTGGCTCTTTGCATCAGGTGGTCCAGAAGTATTAGAGCTTCAGCTTCAGAATTGGTCCTTCCAGTTAATATTCAGGGTTGATTTCCTTGCAGTCCAAGGGACTCTCAAGAGTCTTCTCCAGCACCACAGTTTGAAGGCATCAATTCTTCGGTGCCAGCCTTTATGGCCCAGCTCTCACATCCATACATGACTACTGGAAAAACCATAGCTTTGACTAGATGGACTTTTGCCGGCAAAGTAGTATCTCTGCTTTTTAGTACACTGTTTAGGTTTGTTATAGGTTTTCTTCCAAGGAGCAAGTGTCTTTTAGTTTCATGGCTGCAGTCACCATCTGCAGTGATTCTGGAGCCCAAGAAAATAGTCTGTCACTGTTTGCATTGTTTCCCCATCTTCTTGCCATGAAGTGATGGGAGTGAATGCCATGATCTTAGTTTTTGAATGTTGAGTTTTAAGCCAGCTTTTTCACTCTCCTCTTTCACCTTCATCAAGAGGCTCTTCAGTTCCTCTTCGCCATAAGGGTGGTATCATCTGCATATCTGAGGTTGCAATCCCTACTGAAATAATAGATTTAGGCCAGGAAATCTCAGTCTTGGCACTGTTGACATTTTGAGCCAGGTGATTCTTTGCTGTGGAAGACTGTCCTGTACATTGTAGGATGTTTGGCAGCACCTTTGGCTTCTGCCCACTAAATGCTAGTGGTACTCTCTAGTTGCCAACCAGAAAGTCTGCAGACATTGCCAGATATCCAGTGGAGTCAAAGGCATTCTTGGTTGACATTGATTTAAGTAATGATTTATTAATGCCTGTTTAGAAACCGTTGTGATTAACTTTTCTGGAACTTTATGATAAATGGTTTAGACTGATAGCACTTGAACAAATTAATTATCTTAACATTACAGAAGGAGAGATACACCAAACAATGCGTGCTTTATTTGATGCATCAGGAACTAGTAGTATACAATTCCAGCTGTAAAACATGACGTATTCTTGAAGAAGTGAAGTGAAGTCACTCAGTCATGTCCGACTCTTTGCGACACCGTGGACTGTAGCCCACCAGGCTCCTCTGTCCATGGGATTCTCCAGGCAAGAAGACTGGAGTGGGTTGCCATTTCCTTCTCCAGGGGGTTTTCCCGACCCAGGGATCGAACCCAGGTCTCCCGCGTTGAAGGCAGACGCTTTAACCTCTGAGCCACCAGGGAAGCCCAAGACATATTCTTGCCACATCACTAACCTTGTATCAGCTCAGTCCTTTAGATCTAAATATTACAGAAAACATAGGAGATAAAGGGACATGCTAAAATGATACCAGAGGAATGCAGTCAGTAAAATCCAGGATACAGAGAAGTTTTCACAACAAAAGACTTGGATTATTCAACAAGTAACAGGAGATAAAAAAGAATAATGTATAGGTTAAAACAAGAGTTGGTAAACTTTCTGTAAAGAGAACTAGACAGAAGTAGTTGAGACTTTGTAGGTCATGTAGTCTCTGTCGCAACGACAAAAGCAGTGATAGGCACCATGTAAATGAATGAATGTGGCTTTGTTTTATTGAAAGTTTTCTTACAAAAGCAGGTGACAGTCCAGTTTGACCTTTGACTTAAAAGATACTTAAAAATACATATCACCCAACACACATATTAGACCTTCTTGCATCCTAATTCAAACCAGCTATTAAAAAAAATTTTAGAGCCAGAGAAATCTGAATGCTGATTGTATAGCCAGTACCTTTGTTAAATGTATTATTAGTAATTTGGCTGTAGGGGGTCTTCGTTGCCGTGCACAGGGTTTCTCTAGTTGTGGTGAGCAGGAGCTGCTCTTGGGGTGCGCAGGCTTCTCATAGCAGTGGCTTCTGTTGCAAAGCACAGGCTCCAGATGCCCCACAGCATATATAATCTTCCCAGAATAGGGATCGAACCCCTGTCCTCCCTGCATGGGCAGGCGGGTTCTTAACCATTAGACCACTAGGGAAGTCCCTAGCTGATAACTTACAAATAGTTATTTTTAATTATTTTGTTGTAATTATGTTTAAATAACAGTATTTATCATTTAGAGACTCATAAAAGTATATACAAATAAAATGATATGATCAGAATTTGCCGTCAGATAATCTAGCTGAGGGTGAGGGCGGCTCTAGAATAGATAGAATATAACGTGTGAAGATCTTTTTTTTGGCCACCCCACATAGTTTGCAGGGTCTTGGTTCCCACACCAGGGCTCGAACCTGTGTCCCCTGCAGGGGAAGCACAGTCTACCAGCTGCCAGGGAATTCCTGTGCCAAAAATTGAAAAACCGTTAACCTGCTAGAGAAAACATAAACTGGAGTCTAGTTTTGGAAAGGATATTTATTATTTGAATAAAATGAACAAAGTTTGATGAAGTGTATAGTTTCCTACCTTTATATATCATGTTATTTTTCAGAAATTTCATCTGTGGAAAGATATATCAGTGTTTTTATTGGTAAATGTTTCTAATTTCAGTAGATTATAAATTGGTAGTTTAGGGCAAGGGTCAGCGTGCTCCAGCTCACTGCCTGTTTTTTGTTTTGTTAGAACACAGCACACAGTTTTAAAATGTATTATTCATGACTTCTTTTGGCCCTGTAATAGCAGAGTTGAGTCTGGCAGATTGTATATAGCCCAGAAGACCCCAAATATTTGCTGTCTGGCCCTTTATAGAAAAAGGTTGCTGACTCCTGGTCACAAACAGGTTAAACTTCTCATCTCAAACAATCAGTACTTTGACACAAAGTAGATACTGGTTTCTTTGACATGTGTTTTTATTCTTACGGTAGAATTCAAGGAGCAGTTATGAAGTCCAAACCACCACCTTGAGATATGTTTCTCTGTAGATGATGTTCAAACACTGTCTTATTTATAGAAGTTGTTTTGGGGACAGGTGACTCTGAGACTTTACCCATCTTTTCTTCTGTCCTGAGCCCCATTTCATCTTCCCTTCTTTTGTTCTAACTTCCATACTTCAGTACATTTACCTAAAGTGAAAATACACTATAGAGAGTGACTCCTAATATGTTCTTTCTATATATAGGATGCTTAATAAATATTTGATTATTAACATTTCAAATTCATTATCATGTGTTGTGAGTTTTTAATTAATTTTTAAAATGAAAACCACAGTATTCTTCTGTTTACATTCATGAAGGTTTTTAACATGTGGAACTAAGCTTCTGTATCTTTGGACTTCATCACATACAAATCTTATTCCTGGAACAGTCCCCAAAAAAGGATATGTGATGGAAAGAATAGTGTTACAGGTAATGATACTTCCTGACACAAGGAGAGGTTTAAGTTTGAATTTCTTTATAAAGAATATATGTATACCATGGTCTCAGTTCTTACTAAAGAAGCCTAATTGATCTTGTTTAGATCTTAGGATCTGTATTTAAATGTTAATAAGCCATTTCCTATTTCTGAGAAATAGTGAAAGATGCACTTATACCAATCCCACGAATATATGTGCTATTGAGAAGTACTAATAACGGTAATCACTCTTAATAAAAGGACAGAAGCATTAATTTAATATTTGATATTTTCACCCTTAAGGCTAAGACAAATCAAAAATAAGTAAATGTAGCAAACATGTGGACTTTTCAGCTGTAATTTGATCAATTTCTATTAATTTTTAAGGTTGATTTTCCTTCTCCTACATTTGATATCATTTATACCACTCCTCAAGTGGACAGAAGCGTTATACAACAACACAACTTAGAAACATTGGAGAATGATGTGAAAGGGAGACTTCTTGATATTCTTCACAGAGACTCATCACTTGGGTATGCTCCTTTAATTCTCTTGCCTGATTATCTCTTACAATGTAAAGTTCAAGTTAATGGTTTATTAAGTGTTCTGATTTAGTTCATGATTTAGCAATGTTCCTGATATGGAAAGTTTTCTCTTTCTGTTTTTAGTTGTATAAAAAGACTGTATAACTGCATAAAATTTAGAAATTTCTGTAAGTCAAACTTTCTGCATAATCAAATGCAAATAACAGACTGGGGACTATAATCTATTTCCTTAATATATGAAGAACTTTTTTATGTAAGTAGAAAAACTGACAACACAGTGATAGACAAAGAATATGAATAGGTTTTTCTTTGGAAAAGAAATACAACCCTTTTAAACGTCTGAAAAAAATGTTCAGCCTCTCAGTAATCAAAGAGTCTTAAATTAATACAAGATACCATTTCACACATCAGACTGTTGAAAATTAAAATGTCTCATTATATGAAGTATTGATAGAATACAGAAAAATAGGAATTACACTGTGGGCAGAACTCTAAAAGCTTTGGGAGAGCAATTTGGCAAAGTCTATTAAGGTCACAGTGTCCATAATCTGTGACCTAACAATTCCACTTCCAGTAATAGCATTATTTTAAAGAAAACCCTTTTATATTTGCTTGTGGAGACAAGAATATTCCTTGCAGTATTTATTTGGGTTGTTGTAAAATGGATATACATGTTCATTAATGGGTTAAATTATGGTACATTTATCTAACATCACTATGTAACTATTAAGAATGAAGTTATGGCTATTATTAATATATAAGATATTAAATGAAGAAAGCAAGTACGATAGTATGTATAGTGTGTTCAGGTCACTTCAGTCACTCAGTTGTGTCCAACTCTTTGCGACCCCATGGACTGCAGCATGCCAGGCCTCCTTGTCCATCACCAACTCCTGGAGTTTACCCAAGCTCATGTCCATTGAGTCAATGATACTATCCAACCACCTCATTCTCTGTCATCCCCTTCTCCTCCTGCCTTCAATCTTTCCCAGCATCAGGGTCTTTTTCAGTGAGTCAGTTCTTTGTATCAGGTGGCCAAAGTATTGGAGTTTCAGCTTCAACATCAGTCCTTCCAATGAACACTCAGGACTGATCTTTAGGATGGACTGGTTGGATCTCCTTGCAGTCCAAGGGACTCTCAAGAGTCTTCTCCAACACCACAGTTCAAAAGCATCAATTCTTCGGCACTTAGCTTTCTTTGTAGTCCAACTCTCACATCCATACACGACTGTTGGAAAAACCATAGCTTTGACTAGACTGACCTTTGCTGGAAAAGTAATGTCTCTGCTTTTTAATATGCTCTCTAGGTTGGTCATAACTTTCCTTCTAAGGAGTAAGTGTCTTTTAATTTCATGTTACCATTAACATAAAGGAAAGAAAGAGAATTTGATATATACACCTTTGTATATACTTCTATAAAAATAGACTAACTCTGGAAGAATATACTAGGTGAGGCAGTTGCCAGTAGGAGAGGAATTGGAAGGAGAGAAACCTAATTGTGTGCCTTTTTGCAGTATTTGATTTTTTTCTTCATATTCCACATGAATACATTTCAATTCAGTTCATGGATTATAAACACAAAGGTAGATAGATGGGTAGAGAAATAGTGAAATATTTCATTCACATAAGCATTTGTCATTAAGAGTGAATTCGAATCTCCAGAACAAGTTTTTATTTTTAATATTCCTCAAATGAGCTCTATGCTGCTGCTGCTGCTAAGTCACTTCAGTCGTGTCCGACTCTGTGCGACCCCATAGACGGCAGCCCACCAGGCTCCCCCGTCCCTGGGATTCTCCAGACTCTATATTCATCGTCTAAAATTTTGTAGTAGTATTTGATTTTGACATGACTTTTGATTTTACTTGTATAAAATGATGAAATCCTTGCTGTCTCTTAGAGTAGGTTCTCCTTATTTAACTCTAATTTCTAGTGCCTGGCATCTGATTAGAGCTCAATAAATTTTATTATCCGAATTATCCTTCAGTTTCTTAACTAAGACTCTTCTCTCAAAGCAGAATGATTTCTTTCTGTGCCCCAAATTAGTGGTGTTTGATGTACATTGCGTTTTTCTATCCCAAATTAGTATTAATGATTCTACCAAGAAGTGGCTATCCTAAAAGGAATGAATTTCTCCTTTGTATTTTTTTTTTTTAAATTTTTTTATTAGTTGGAGGCTAATTACTTCACAACATTTCAGTGGGTTTTGTCATACATTGATATGAATCAGCCATAGATTTACACTTATTCCCCATCCCGATCCCCCCCCACCTCCCTCTCCACCCGATTCCTCTGGGTCTTCCCAGTGTACCAGGCCCGAGCACTTGTCTCATGCATCCCACCTGGGCTGGTGATCTGTTTCACCATAGATAGTATACATGCTGTTCTTTTGAAACATCCCACCCTCACCTTCTCCCACAGAGTTCAAAAGTCTGTTTCCTTTGTATTTTTAATCATTGAGATTATAACTGTCATTATGGTATCACTGAGAAGTAATTTAATTGTATTATGTATTTAGACTCTCTAAAGAAGATAAAACCTTTTTGTGGGAGAAACGTTATTATTGCCTCAAACACCCGAATTGTCTTCCTAAAGTACTTGCAAGTGCCCCAAACTGGAAATGGGTTAATCTTGCCAAAACTTATTCATTGCTTCAGCAGTGGCCTCCATTGCATCCACTGACTGCCTTGGAGCTTCTTGATTTGAAGTAAGTTAACTGTGATTGAATTTATTTGTTCTGTTTTATTGTTGTCAATTTTTCTGGGAAGATATTATTTAGAGGGTTAGTTCCCTTTGTTTTAATGTGAAAGCAGTGTAACATAAGTGTGTAAATGCATATTTCTATAAACACATCTTTTGTGTTGAGGTTATTAAAAAGGGATGTCATATCACTGAAAACTAATCTAGAGAGGTTATAAATTTTGAATAATTTGTTTTATTTTTATGATATAGGTCAGAATTTATTTTCATGATCTTAAAGATTTCTAAATAGTCGCAAAATTGGATGTGTGTATAGGACAATATGATTTTTTCCTAAGAAAAAAGATGAAATACATTGCTTTTCAATAGCTATCTGAGCATTCTTTGTCAGGAATAAATTGAGATTGTGTCTTCAGAAAAAACAGGTTCTTTAGAAATCACTCTCAAATCTTAATTTTGTGGTATGCTTCTAGATTTGCTGATCAGGAAGTGAGGTCCCTAGCTGTGACCTGGATTGAGGCTATTAGTGATGATGAGCTAACAGATCTTCTTCCACAGTTTGTGCAGGTGAGTTTTTTACTAGGTTATCTACCCTTCTTATGCTCAATCCAGTTTTTATGAGTAGGGAAGGATCTTGTTAAGGGATCTCCTTTCCGTTTTGATTAAAAGTATTGAATACTTTCGTTCAGTGGGAATGTTAAAGTGCATTGCGTTTGAATTTAGTGTGAAATTTTTTCTACTATTGTCAGCTGCCTTGCTTGAATACTATATATATATGTACCTAGAATTTTAATTATCAGAATAAACCAGACTTGAGGTTTTCTTTCTTTTTTTTTTAAATTGGCCACTTAAACATAGCTAATGAATGTTATTCCCAAGTCTGTGTACTTTTCTGCTTGACTCCATTAATTTCACCTAAATTAATTAATCTGTTTCATTTTTATCAGTATCATCTTTTCTCAACAAGAGTAACCCTTGATTTATATAGTTTATATTTTGATAATTTTATCCTAACAATGTAGTATGGGTTTGACAACTACTGATTCTTATTTTTCTTTGCATGTAGGCTTTGAAATATGAAATTTACTTGAATAATTCATTAGTGCACTTTCTTCTGTCCAGAGCATTGGGAAATATACAGATAGCACACCATTTATATTGGTACGGTTTAAATTTTCTTAAGTACTTTATTTCTGTTCCTATTATTTGTACAAATGACACTCAAAGTTTAAGCAGTATGCTCAGACTATTTGCTATTGATACCAGATGTTTTATTGAAGTGACTGTTGTAAAGAAGCTGAGTTTTTATATCTTTAGAAATAAAACCAGAAGTAACAAACCCCTCTATTGCAGAATTACTCGGCATGTTAGAGCTCTGTAATATTGAGTTTTTCTTGCTTGTATAGCTTAAAATTAATTCCTAGATACCACAAATTAAACTTTTTAAATTGAGTTTTGAGAGACATTAATCTAGTTCTTAGAAGTGACTGACATAAATGTTTTGCTGTATTAGGCTCCTCAAGGATGCTCTGCATGATGCACAGTTTGGTGCCCGATATGAACATGTTTTAGGTGCTCTCCTCTCAGTAGGAGGAAAAGGACTCAGAGAAGAACTTTTGAAGCAGACAAAGCTTGTACAGCTTTTAGGAGGAGTAGCAGAAAAAGTAAGACAGGCTAGTGGATCAGCCAGACAGGTATGTACCCACAGAGGGAACATAAATGTTTTGATGTTAAAGAATCTTTGCAGTGCTGACAAGTTAAGCTTTTATTCTTTTTCAGTAGACATCTGATAGAACTCACCTATGCTGTCTTAAGCAGACTGAATTCAAAGGTTGCTTAAAATCTATTGGAAAAGATTTTATATCCTAACTCATTTCCCTTTCATTTCCATACTTATTAATTTCTTTCCAATCAAAATTGTTCTCTTGAGTTTCTTTCTCATTGTTGTGCTTTTTAACTTTTTTGTCATTATAAAAGTAATGAAAGTATGAATTGATGCTACTGTTTAAGAAGTTCAAATGAATAAGCTTATAAGCTTACAGAGTAAAAAATTAGGACGTTCCCAGTTTCGGTTTTTCCCTGTGGGTATCTTCTTCATATTTTATGTCCTGCTTGGTCACTTTATATGGCTTTTCACATACATACACTTAAGTATATATACAAATTTTTGGAGTTAAAAAATTATAATTATAGAAACATATATACATATATATATATTTTTTAAGCTAAAATTCACTATTTTAACCAAAGTGTACAGTTCATTGACTGTTAGTACATTTACAGTGTATTGCAGTTACCACCACTATCTATTCCAGAATATTTTCATCACAACAGAAAGAAAGCCTATGTATACCCACTAACTCCTCACTCCTTATTCCCCTGTCCTCCCAGGTCCTGCTAAGAACTGATATGCTTTCTATCTCTATGGATTTACCTGTTCTGGACATTTCATATAAATGTAATCATGCAACATGTGGCCTTTTGTGTCTAATTTCTTAGTCTAATGTTTTAAAGATTTATTTATATTCTAGCATGTGTATTTAATAGTGTTCCATTGTGTAAATAATAGCACATTTTCTTTATCCATTCATCTATTGATGGACATCAAGCTTGTTTCTATTATGTGACTATTACTGAATGGTGCTACTGTGAATATTTGTGTGTAAGTTTTTTGTTTGAACATCTGTTTTCACTTTGCCTAGGAGTAGAATTACTGAATCGTATAGTAATTCTATGTTTTTTGAGGAACCACTGAACTGTTTCCTAAAGTAGCTTCACCATTTTATAATTCTGGTATAATACTAGTAAGGTATGAGGATTCAGTCGTAAAGAATCCGCCTGCTAATGTAGGCGATTCAGGAGACATATGGGTTCAGTCCCCGGGTCAGGAAAATCCCCGGAGAGGGGAATGGCTGCCTACCTCAGTATTCTCCCCTGGAAAACCCCGTGGACAGAAGAGCCTTGCAGGCTACAGTCCATGGATTCCCAAAGAGTCGAACATGACTTAGTGACTGAATGACAAAAAAAAAAAAAACAAATGAGGGTTTCATTTTCTCCATATCCTCACCAAAATTTAGTTTTTTTAAACTATAGTCATCCTAGTGGGTGTGAAGTGGCATCTCATGGTGGTTTTGATTTGCATTTCCCTAATGTCTAATGGTTTGGAGCTTATTTTCATGTGTGTGTTGGCCATTTGTATATCTTCTTTGGAGAAATTTCTAAGTCCTTTTTAATTGGTTTGTCTTTTTGTTGTTGAATTGTTAGAGTTCTTTGTGTATTCTGGACACTATCAGATATACTGTTTGTAAATATTTTCTCCCATTTTGTGTATTTTTATTTCTTTCATAATGTTCTTTGATGCACAGAAGATTTTACTTTTATGAAGTCTAACTTTTTTTTTCTTTTGTTGCTTGTTCTTTTACTATCCTATCTAAGAATTCATTGTCAAATCCAGGGTCACAATGATGTACACTTATGTTTTCTAGGAGTTTTATAAGTTCACTTTTAAAAAGTCTTTGATCCATTTTGAGGCTATTTTTGTTGTTTGTTTGCTTTGTTCTATGGGCCGAGAATCCAACTTAATTCTTTTACATGTGGTTATCCAGATGTTGCTGCACCATTTGCTAAAGGAACTGTTCTTTCCTATTGAATAAACTCCGCGCCCTAGTTGAGAATCAGTTGACCATAGTTGTATGGGTTTATTTCTGGACTCTCAGTTCTGTTCCATTGATCTCTATGTCTGTCCTCACACTATACTTTTTTCATTGCATAGCTTTGTAGCAGGTTTTGAAATCAGAAAGTGTGAGTCCTCCAACTTTTTCTTTTTCAAGGTGGTTTGGCTGTTTGGAAGTCCCTTATAATACTATACGAATTTTAGTATCAGCCTTCCCATCTCTGCAAAAAGAGCAGTTGGAGTTTTGATAAAGATTGTGTTGAATTTGTAGATCAATATTTGGGAAATATCACAATCTTAGTAATAAGTCTTCTAGTTCATGAACATGGGATATCTTTGATCTTTCATTTCTTTTAGCAATGATTTTTTTTATTTGTAAATTGCTGCTTTTTTTTTTTACTTGGAGAATTCATGTCAGTACATTTAACTATACTTTTTGTTTCTTAATGAGAACATAGTATTACAAGGTATGGTAGCATAAATTATGAACCATTACATCTGTGCAGGTTGTTTATACATTTTTTTTTTCCTGAACAGTTTTATGATGAACTTGAATGTGTGTTTGCCCCTTTGCTAGTATTCCTTTATAGGATAATCATACAGATGAAATAATTCAGTCAAGAGCTATATACATTTTAGTTATAATAGTTTATATTAAATTGTAATATCAAAAACAAAACCAATGAAGACCCCACTCCCCACCACTAGATTATGAAAGTATCTATTTCTGACCCTGTTGCCAGCACTGGATGTTATCTTAAATTTTTCATCTGTTAGATAAAAATTGGTGTTTCATTATTATTTAATTTCTATTTGTTTATTTGACTGTTAGTATTAACAAATATGTTAAATATGAGCATATGTACTTCCCCCTTATGGTTATAGTCTTTGCTGTAAATTTTATTTTTATAATAAAATTAACTTTATTTAGCAACAGCTGTTTTTGACCACATGACAATTGGTCATTTAAAAAATTTGGGTCAAAAGAAAAAAAAAATCGGGTCCACATCATGTTTTTGTTATCTGAAAAATAAGTGTTCATTTTCATTCTGTACTTAAAATATCAATTTCTTTTCCTAGGTTGTCCTCCAAAGGAGTATGGAACGAGTACAGTCCTTTTTTCTAAGAAGTAAATGCCGTCTTCCTCTCAATCCAAGTCTTGTAGCAAAAGAATTAAATATTAAGGTGACATAAAATACTTTAGTTCATATTAAATTTTCAAATATTGTGTAATAAAAAGGCAGGTGGGGCAGGTATGCTTAAGGCAAATGCAGATAAAGTACATAAGTTGGTTATAAGTACTTCTGGTTGTGTTTGTGTAAGATCTGTTTTTATCTCAGTATATGCTTATCTAATTACCATTCCTGAACAAAAAAGCAGAGTGCAATTATTTATTGAATTGAAATAAATTATTTTTTGCTATGGTATAATAGTTGCATATGTTATAATTCCAACGGTAAAACTCCCCAGTCACAGGTAGGCAGTTTTTTAACCTTCCTTGTGAATGGACACGTGTACTCTTCAGAGGTTTATAACACTTTTTAGAGTCATTAAAAAGTAGTCATAATCATCAAAATTGAGTAATTATATTTTTAATTGGGCTAATAATAATACAAATAGTGAATTTTTCTCTCACATGATTTCAGCAAAAGCAACCAGTTAATTCATCCATTAGAGTCTGTTATTTTGAAAGGAGTCTCAGATTTAATTTTTTTATAAGTTGACATACGGCTCCTCTTCATTGGACTGTAACAGTGGGTGACTGGGTTGTATAATTATGTCACTGAAGGTGGGGGTAGCGGGGATTACCTTTTCCCTTGGGATTTTGTTCGTTGTTTTCTTTAAATTACTCTCACAGTCTTAAATTAGTTTTTTAACCAGTTTAATTTTAAATTTGATGTCTGCTAATGAATTTGTTGTTTAGTGTCACCCTTTGATTCCATGGCTAATTATTAATTTTACTAGTGCCGTGAACCGAAGTAGAGATCTTACTCCAAATCACACTGATTTAGAGAAAAGATAAGCATATGCAAAATTTTGTGCTTTAAGTTTTTGTTTCAGTGTTATCATTTTAATCATTTTAATGCTCAACATATTGTATTTGTAGTCATGTTCCTTCTTCAGTTCTAATGCTGTGCCCTTGAAAGTCACAATGGTGAATGCTGATCCAATGGGGGAAGAAATTAATGTCATGTTTAAGGTGAGCAGAATAAGGTGACTTTGTTTGTTTGTAATTTAAAAATTCTTATCTCAAATTCCTTTTTCAGAATTGCAAAAGCAATTTTATTTAGTGTTTAATGGAATTGAATAACTGTGAAAAATTATTACTGCTGTAAACTGTTTCCAAATGGATTTGGAAACAAGTGCAACTCTGGGCTAGAGCTGCTGCATATGGCCATCTTATGCTAGTTAAGTACATCACAGCTCCAGGTAGTGCCTTTCACCCAGACTATGATGTAAATGGTACACCTTAGAGATGTGCAGAGTAAAATTGCAAAACTGTGAACTGGCACTGTTTTTGAAAACCTCTAACTTACCTGTGGGAATCTGTTAGCAATCAGAACTTCCATGTGCATGGTAAAGAGGCAGTAGTAAAGAATCTTCCTGCCAGTGCAGGAGACTTAAGAGTCATGGTTCAATCCCTGGGTCAGGATGATCCCCTAGAGAAGGAAATGGCGACCCACTCAGTATTCTTGCCTGGAAAATTCAATGGACAGCGGAATCTGGCAGGCTACAGTCCATTGGATCACAAGGAGTCGGACATGACTGAGCATGCACACACATGCATTAACAATCAAAGTTTTCTTTGTTGCAATCGCAGTATTATTTTTAGGAAAGAATGTAGAGATTTAGTTAATTCAATGAGTTTGATTAGTCAGCCACCTTTGATATATATAGCAAGTTCCCATATACTCAGATCTGGTTTTAGACTCCATTTTATTTTACTGATGCCTTTGCCTTTTCCTAAAACAGTCTCATCTTTTTGAATACAGTAATTTTGTATGTTATAATTTTTTTAAGGCAAATCACCTCTTTTTTTTTTTCCATAATTTTCTTGGCTCATCTCAAAAATGTATTTATCATTATGTGTTTTAAACTTATTTTATCCAATTTAAGAAGAAAATGAAAACTTGATATAGTTCCAGTTGGAATTCATTTTTGGAGAGCTAACTTTTTTTTAAAGTAAACTGATCATTGTAGATTCATAGTTCACTTTAAGAAATTACACAGAAATCCTGCGTACCCTCTACACAATGATATTATCTTGTACAATATTGCAGTTAGGATGTTGACATCATTACAGTCAAGATATGAATTATCTTGATCATCAAAAAGATCCCCCATATTGCCCCTTTAAAAAATTGAATATAATACTCATACTGTAAAACCCAGTCTTTTAAAGTGTACAGATCAGGAAATTGAGACGTAAAGAAGTTAAGTAACTTTCTCTGGACTGCTGCAGAAGAATAAAAAGGTGGTCCAGTTCATTTTATTCTTTACTCTTTTCTCCCCACTCCTCCCCCCTTTTTTATATGTAATCTATTAAAGCTTTTGGAGATGTACAAGTTTCATTTTGTTTCCTTGATTTCAAGGTCGGTGAAGATCTAAGGCAAGATATGTTAGCTTTACAAATGATAAAGATTATGGACAAGATCTGGCTTAAAGAAGGACTAGATCTGAGGATGGTAATTTTCAAATGTCTCTCAACTGGCAGAGATCGAGGTAAATCTGTTAGATATAGTCTTTTTTTTTTTTTCCCTTGGATAATGCTCAGAGTGTACATGCTCTAATGGTCCTGATGCTGGTCCGTGATCTCAACCATATCACTTTGCTTTCTCAGGTTAGAATGTACAGACTTTATCTTCTCAAAAGGAAATCAGGTCAGAGACTTCCCTCATGGCCCAGTGGTTAAGACTCTGCCTTTCTTCTACAGGGGGCACAGGTTCGATTCCTGGTCAGAATAGTTCCTCAACAAAGGGGCAATCAAGTCAAATTAAGAATTCTTGGGGGCGGGGACGTAAAAAAAAAAAAAAAGAATTCTTGCTGATATTCTATAATAACTCAGTAGCTCAATTGCTTGCAAGACAGTACGTCTTATAAAATGGAAGTCACTTTATCAAGAGAGATTCCTCAACAAGAGCCTGTCATTTGCTTGGATTAGTTTTTCTGTCACCATACTTATTTCATATAGTTGAACTCTTCTCTCATGGAATTCTGTGTAATTTTGTAGGCAATCAACTTCCTTCTTTTTACGTTGTTTCTAACTGATGGTTGAGTGCTTACGTTGTGCCTTGCCTTGTGCTAAAGCTTTTCATTTGTGTTATCTTTCTGTGTCCTTACTTTTCAAATGAAGAAACCACATTCACATGGTTAAAAACTATGTAGTTTTCAACAAGCACCTTAGCCTATAATGATCAGTGTATAGTAATCCTCCCTTCTCCAGGTTCAGCAGTTGTCTTTAATACTTACCAAACATTGAGTCTTCTCTGCTGGATTCATTTTAAGTTCCCTTAGAGGATAATTGTACTTTGCATCATTATGAACTTTTATCCACTGTTTTGTACATAGTCGTTTGTATGTGTGTATATTTGATAAAGAAATTAGAAATTTGTATGTATATTAAAAATTTGATTAATCATACTGATAAAATCGGGATGCAGGTATTCATTGAAAAAGGATGTCACTGTGAACTATAAATCAGATGATGTAGTTAAGCAACAGAAAAGATTCAAATGAATTCACTCTGCCATGTGTGACTAGACTACTGGCATTACAACCTGGCCCTGAATGCTTTCTTTTGAATGCCTTCTTTTGGAATGGCCTGGAGGCCTTGGCCTTCTTGGTTATTTCTAGTCCTTTCTTCAAAGCAGGTCTCTGTTTCTGTATCTTTTATTCTGTATACACATACAGTAAAATATCCACATAGCACGTAATAGAATAAATTAGAATCTAAATCACACACACCTCCTTGGCAGCTTGGTCCCAAAATATAACCATTCACATAGCTTTCTGAGGCTACTTTTTTTTTTTTCTTTTTTTCAAAGTTTTTTTTGCCATATCGCACAGCATGCAGGAATCTTGGTTCCCTGACTAGGGATTGAATTTGTGACCCCAGCAGTGAAACTCAGAGTCCTAACTGGATCACCAGGGATCTTTCTGAGACTATTTTGTGTATATTCCAACATGCATAATAGTCTTTCCTTTAAACACAAAAGATACAGTTCTCTATGTGGATTTTGTGTTTAAAAACATATTTTTGAGATTTTTCTACATAAGTACAGCATTTACATTTCAGTAAGGAAGAGAAAACATGTACCTGAGACTCAGACACACCACAAAGACAATCTTAATCTGCTCTTCCCTTTGAAAGGGCTTCCTGTACTCTGAAACACTCTTATATTTGCCCAGATACATGCTATAGAGAAGGTTCTTTTGTGCTGAAATGGGACAGCATGTATTTTATAAGTAGCTTTATTAGTGGGATCAGTTTTACCTAGTTTGTAATTAAAATTGTTACTCTTTGTGGGCATAGCACATGGATATACTGATATAAAGTCTCAAATAGTCAGATTCAGTTTTATATCTTGGGTACTTCTGAAAATAAAATTGATTTTTATATTGATAATTTTGATTGTTCACACTTTATAGTATGGGCTGCCAGAGTTGATTTTTTAAAAATGATTATTCTTAACTGGTATCTTATGTCAAACATCGAAAGCTGTACATTTGCAGGGACACATTTTGACATTTCTTAATGTTTTGTTGCTAAAGGCATGGTGGAGCTAGTTCCTGCTTCGGATACCCTCAGGAAAATCCAAGTGGAATATGGTGTGACTGGATCCTTTAAAGATAAACCGCTTGCTGAGTGGCTGAGGAAGTATAATCCTTCTGAAGAGGAATATGAAAAGGTAATTAACTAGTCTCCATATTCTCAAGTGCTTTCATTTTTCAGCTCTGGTGACTAGTCATTCAGTTTTAAGTTGTGAAAACAGCATTTTTCTCCAAGTAAAGAAAAGAGTAAAAAACAGAATGCTTTTAATGGCAAGGATCTGAGTGAAACCAATGCTAAATTACAAAAAAAGAAAAAAAATTCCAAACATATATTTAGAGGCCAGCAAAACCAGAGGTATTTTTATAATCCAGACTGTTGTATTTCATGAAAATATGATAATAGAAGACTGTGGAAGTAGAAGATTCAAGCTCTCTGAGCTTGAATTCAGGTCCCAAGTCACTCACCAGCTATAAGAATTGGTTAACTTAACCTCTTGTGCTTCAGTGATCTTTGCTATAAAATAGTATAGTATATATTATGACTGTAAAAAATAATGTATAAGATAATTGTGAGAATTAAGTGAATTAATATATGTAAGGCACTATATAGAATAAATTCTATAATTGATACTCTTCCTATAGGAGGCATCAAGTTTTTGTTTAGTATATTTTTGAATTATATAATAGGAAAGGGAAATCTCTTAGCATATAAGGCTTCTAATGATCCTAAATTGATCTGAAAACACTCAAGAATACTTGCAATGGTGATACAGATCTCAGTTTTAATGAGATCCTAGTTTATGTCAAATCATTAATATATTGCAATTGCAGATAGATATGTACAAATGCTACCTGTTGACCCTATGAATTGTCCTCTGTGGTCTTTACACTATTTAAGAGCTCGCTCTTATAGTTTGGGACAAGAAGCCAGTGTTTGTTTATAGTAATACTGGCTCTGTGATTCTGGATAAGCTGACACAAAATAATTGTCCAGTTGTTGTTCAGTCACTAAGTCATGTCCAATTCTTTGCGACTCTGTGGACTGCAGCATGCGAGACTCGCCTGCCATATTTTAAGTGGATTTTATGCACTTGGCTCTTTTATGTGCTTTGCTTAGTAAGAGGGAATATAACACAGTGGAATCTCATTTCCTGGGTTTAAATCTTGGCTCTGCCACTTAATGATGTAATCCTGGGCAGATAATCTCTGTTTTCTTCAGGTTCCCTCATGTGTAAAATGGCAATATTAGTAGTATTTACATCACTGTTTTGTTGTAAAATTTTAAATGAATTTAACATGTACATATACACACATATACACAGTTTATATGCATGTTTGTGTGTATACATACATATTGAATTCTTATAATATTGAAATCTTATAACAAAAGAATGACATAAATACTATTTACATTAATGTAAATAGTATGTGTGTGTATGTAGAGAGAGACTAGTGTAATGCCTGGTTTGTGATAAGTGCTGTGTAAACACATGCTCTTACATCATCATCACTAATAATTTCTAGAAAGTTATAGAATAAAATTAATCCCATGAGCATGTAGAGCCATATGACTTTCATTCAGAAATGTGGTGTCTTGAGAACAAACTAAATGCATGTGCTTTTAACTCAACATTAGTAAAACTAAGATCATGATATCTGGTCCCATCGCTTCGTGGCAAATAGAAGGGAAAAAAGTGGAAGCTGTGACAGATTTATTTTCTTGGGCTTCAAAATCACTAGGATGGTGACTGCAGCCAGGAAATTAAAAGATGCTTGCTCCTTGGAAAGAAAGCTATGACAAACCTTAGCAGCATATTAAAAAGCTTTTTAATCCTTTTAATCACATCACTTTCCACACCAATGTTCATATACTCAAAGTTATGGTTTTTCCAGTAACCATGTATAGATTTGAGAGTTGAACTATAAAGATGTTTGAGTGCCAAAGAATTGATACTTTCAAATTGTGGAGCTAGAGAAGATTCTTGAGAGTCCCTTGGACTGCACAGAGATCAAACCAGTCAATCCTAAAGGAAATCAATCCTGAATATTCATTGGAAGGACTGATGCTGAAGCTGAAGGCTCCAGTACTTTGGCCACCTGATATGAAGAGCCAACTCATTGGAAAGGTCCCTGATGCTCAGAAAGACTGGAGGCAAAAGGAGAAGGGGGTGGCAGAGGATGAGATGGTTAGATTAGTATCACTGATTCAATGGATATGAATTTTAGCAAACTCTGGGAGATAGTGGAGGACAAAGGAGCAGGATGTGCTGCATTCTATGGGGTCGCAAAGTGACTGGGCAACAACATATGCTTTACATTAAAATATGCATTGTATACAGTTGTATCCTTCTATTTGATATTATATTATTAATTTAATCCCCAGGACATGTAGGGCTACAATGAAAGTTCTTCCAGCTTTGAGAAACTTGATGATGACACATAGTCACTAAATGGACGACAAAGTGCATTCATTATATTATTGGATGTTTAAAGATATAAGCTTACTTTCTTTACACATACCATTCCTACAAGCCAAAAAATGGAAAAAAATATTCCTTTATTTAGATTAATCTTTGTCCCAATGTTAAGTAGCTGTGGTAAGGAGCAGAGCCTGTGAAGAGCAGGGTTCCACAAACATGATGCTTAAAAGATGTTCAAAGGCTAATTATATCCTAAGTAGAGACGGGCAGAATCTCTACCTGCTGTGAGACAAAAACTAGAGAGAAGGGCAATAACTCTTAGAAGGGTGTTTACTTTTGAAAAACCGGTATCTGTTACCATAACACAGTTTACAAACTATTGAGAAAGTAGAATAGAATTGTGTTTTCAATGAGTGATAAATTAATCTTTGTAATCCTGCCTCCTTTAAAAATAATCTTCTAAAAAGATAATTTTATTTTTCCTTCCTAAGATAATTTTATCTTTCCTAAGATAATTTATCTTTATTATAGGCTTCTGAGAATTTTATCTATTCTTGTGCTGGATGCTGTGTAGCCACCTATGTTTTAGGCATCTGCGATCGACACAATGACAATATAATGCTTCGAAGCACAGGACACATGTTTCATATTGACTTTGGAAAGTTTTTGGGCCACGCCCAGATGTTTGGTAGCTTCAAAAGGTACTACTATTGTTATTATTGCTAAAGAAAATAGAGGCACTTCCTATTTCACAAATTAATGTCCTCAACTATTATCATATAAAATAAGCTACAAGGATATATTGTACAACACAGGAAATATAGCCAATATTTTGGCTAAATGGAGAATATAATGGAGAATAATCTTTAAAAACTGTGAATCACTTTATACATGTAACATATAATATTTTATATCAACTAAACTTCAGTTTAAAAAAAATCAACTTCAAAAAAACACAATATCCTAAACTTTGCTTTTTTTCTTGCTGTTCTTTGCCTTGTTGCTCCCTTCTAGCATAACCAGGGATGAAAAAGGCTTTAAAAGATGAGTTTATCATGTAGTAGAGAAGAATGTGTATGTGTGTGTAACCTTTGTTGAAATGAATTAAGGTGTATTTTGTCTTATCTGGTTAGGGTACCTATTAGAAGTGTTTCCCCAGTTGTATAATGGCAACAAGTAGAAAAGTTTTCTCTATATTCATTTGTATATGCTGTTTGATCTCTGTGTGTAGACTGATAATCACCTTGGAAAATATCATATATAAATTCTACCCAAATAATGAGATTATATGATGGCTTTCCTTGAAATGTGAATTTTTAAGAATTATGTAAATTTAGAACTTCCTGGTATTAAGTTACCCAGTTAGAAATTGCTGTTGCTCAGATAGCTTTAGTTCAGTAACCATGTAATAGCAATAGCACTCATTTGCATATCTTCTGTAAATAATACTTTGTATATACTTTTTTTTTGTACTTTTAAAATAGGGATCGGGCTCCTTTTGTGCTGACCTCTGACATGGCATATGTCATTAATGGGGGTGAAAAGCCGACAATTCGTTTCCAGTTGTTTGTGGACCTCTGCTGTCAAGCCTACAACTTGATAAGAAAGCAGACAAACCTCTTTCTTAACCTCCTTTCACTGGTAACTCTGTTCTTTACAAGCATTTAATTAGTTTTATATTAATTCTTCCATGTTTCAGTATCTAAAGATAGATATTTTGTGATTTTTGGAATAAAATTTATTCTGGTTTTAAATGTCAGGTATATTATTACTGAAATATTTTAAAATGTTGCCGTGTGAAATATGCCAGACACCATTTATAGGTAATGCAATAAAAAAAAGACCCTCAAGTGGATACCCTGGGGATGAGCGGTAATAGTATCTGAAAGGGACCCTGTGAGTGTCATATGGGATGCTGGTGAATATTTTTTGTCTTTATATGTTCAGATTTTGGATATTCATTAAGCTGTGCTCATAAGATTCCTGTGCTTTTTTGGATGTATATTGAGAACAAGCCAAAGAAACCCCTATGATTATTGTGACTGAAATTGATATAGAAACGGAAGACTACACAAAAGGTCTGGATTTCACAGTTTTTATTCCATAAACTGTGACTTCCAACAATTGACCTCCTTTGCCAAGATTTTTCTTATTTCTGAGAGATTTGGGTCCCTAAAATACTAACAAACTCCTCAAAACTCTGAGTCGTTTATTTGCTTTTTTTTCTGATTATTTGTCCAGCTTTTAGGGAGGGGTGAGGAATAGACTTGTAAAAAATTTGAGTCACAAGCTCTTTTTCGTTTCTATAGATGATTCCTTCAGGGTTACCAGAACTTACAAGTATTCAGGATTTGAAATATGTTAGAGATGCACTTCAGCCCCAAACGACAGATGCAGAAGCTACAATTTTCTTTACTAGGTAAGGTATATTTAAGTATATTAGAGAAGACACACCCTGTTTAGCTTTGATTTGCTTTCCTTAGTTCAAACAAATGATATATATCAAAATTCTGACCTAACAAGAAAAAATTGTGATTCACAGTATTAGCAAGTAGTAGGTTTATCAAAAGCTTATTTCAAAGGTTTATTTACTGAATAAATGTGAAGGATTGGCAATAACACTTGAAAAAATACATTTGTTTTGGAAATTGCCTGGCGGTCCTGTGGTTAGGACTCAGTGCTTTCATTGTGGTGACTCGGGTTCAATCCCTGTTCAAGGAACTAAGATTTTGCAAGACATGCAGTGTGCGCCCACCCCACCCCCCCATTATTTGTCTCCAAATGTGACCTTATATTAAGAATATATATGATTTTAATTCTAAACATTCCATTTATGAACAGGTTTTACAAAACCTATTTTCTACAGTGCCAGATACAAGGGTTTTTCCTAAAATGATATCTATAGTACTGTATTTTTTAGGATTCTGCCATAACAATTTTCATGGATACCAGAAGTGCTTAAAACAGTGAACTCTGGGACAATGCTGTTAAATTGTTATCACATGATGTAGTGCTTGAAACACATACTCCAATGACTGGCATTTGAACTTGTGATTATTACTTTTAAAGAAAATCTTCCTGGCAAATGTGTTCTACAGGTCTGGTGACCAGGTTGGTCACAGACTGGTGATTCCGCCTCATTAAATGCCACAGAAGGAGCACATAGGCTTATGTTCTTGTCTTTCCTTTTTCTCTTGCCTTCTTCCTCTCAGTGGAGAACAAGTAGAATACACTGGACTGGACTTGCCTAGTCTCATGAGTCTGGGCTGAGTTGAATTGAAGGAAGCTGACTTTTGTATAGCCTTCCAGACTAATGCTGATAATTTAGGTATTGATGAGTTTTGTTTTGTTTTTTTGAGACTTGTTGGCTCCCCTGGGCCAAACTGTAAATAAAGCATAAGTGTTAGTCCGTTGGCCTGCCATACCAACATACAGGCGACTTAAAGGAAATTAATCTTCTCATCGTTCTGGAGGCTGCGAAGTCCAAGATCAAGGTGCTAGCTAATTTGCTTCCTGGTGAGGATTCAAGTTTGAAGACGACTGACTGCCTTCTCGCTGTTTCCTCGCATGAAGGAGGGAGGAGAAGAAAGAGGAGGAAGAAAGTCATTATAATAAGGACACTGGCTCCATAAAGGCCCTGTGGAGTTGGGGCTCTAGCATATGAATTTTGGGGGACACAAGCATTCAGTCCATAACAAGGACAAACTCTTTTGTGTGAGGTTCCCTCACACAAGAGAGTTTCTTTTGACACTGTTTCCTCTTTGTGTATTCCTTTATTCTGTTTTCCTTTGCTTGTCTAAAATGATTTATTCAGACCTGCCTTCCAAATTTATCCCCACCAAACTCTGCATCTTGTCTTCTTTTCCCAACTGAGAGAAATGATAACTTTCTGAAGAAGGAATAAGATAACCAGATTCTACTAGTCGACTCTCTGATAGAATGGGGTTTTGGAATTTTGGATTACTTTGGTTGCTTCCTTGTATGTTTAGTTGCTGCCTTCCATATTTATTAAAGTGAATAAAATGAACCATCTTTTGACATTATACCAACCATCTTCTATCCCTAATAGTGTTTTAAATTAGTATTGGACCCCACTGAGCTTAAGAAATCCAAGCATCATTTCTTAGATACAGTGGGATGGGATGGAATGAAGGCTTTCCTGTGCTAAAATATTTTTGTTGGGGTGAGATAGATACATTGTAACAGGTTTTTGGCCTATGGGGCAAAGGGAATCCTGACAAAGAATCTACTTACTGTTTTTAAAAGAAATGGAATTGTTTATTGTCTTTTATTATATCTAAGTAAATGAGAATGTTTTCTCAGTGTGTTAACACATTTTCTTTTTATTCTGTAGACTGATTGAATCAAGTTTGGGAAGCATTGCCACAAAGTTTAACTTCTTCATTCATAACCTTGCTCAGTTGCGTTTTTCTGGTCTTCCTTCCAATGATGAGCCGATCCTTTCATTTTCACCCAAAACATACTCCTTTAGACAAGATGGTCGAATCAAAGAAGTTTCTGTTTTCACTTATCATAAGAAATACAACCCAGATAAACATTACGTAAGTTTGGTTTGGTATCAGTAGAGACTCCTGCTTGCAGTCTTCTTCTCTCCTACTTCCTTCACTGACTCTGATGAAGTTCAAGCATTTGTTCTTTTCATACTTCTTTCTTCTATGGATGGTCCAAAACCCCTAAATGTCCTTGGAGCATCCCTAAACTGTTTTTTGGTGTTTATTTCTTGGTAAATTTGCTCCAAAACCATGAGGGACCAATGTTACTCTTCTATTCAGAGACAAGACTGAAAGGGTGATGCTAATTTACTTTTCTCCTTATCTTCAATTTGTTCTTAATTTCAAAGGTAAAGGTTGCTCACTGTAACAAACTCAACCAATATAGAAGTATGTAAAGTAAAAATCTTAAGTTCTCATTCCACTCTGTCAGGATGAAGTATTATAAAATATGCACATAAAGTTTGTTTTTTGAACAGAACAGAATCTTTTAGTGTGCTTTTTTCCCCCTTTAATAGTATAACATTAACTGTCTTTTTTGCTGTTGTTTTTGTGCTAATATTTTTGCCGGATAATACTGTCAGCCTTTAAATTTTTGACAAATTGATAGAGTTTAGAAAGTGACTTCACTAGTATTTTGATTTTCAGCTGTTATTAGTAAAGTTTTATATGTTCACAGAGTATTTTAGGACACCATTTAATTGAATAATTCATTGTTTCCCCCAGTGATTTATAATACCTTCTTTAAATATACTGAGTTTATATCCCTGAATTTATTTCTGGTAGTCTGTAGATATAAATGACTCTGTGCACCAGTATTTTACTCTGTAAAGTATGTTATAGTGCAGTTTAAATATCCAGTAAAACAGGTTTTCCCCATCTCCCTATCATACTCTGTTTTGCCATCTCCTTTGCTCTCTTTAATGAATTTACTTGCTAATATTTTCATTGAAAATGCACTGCACTTATAAATTTGGGGAGTATATTTATTTAATCATAGAAACAGAATGCCTTTCACGTTCCAATTCTTATTTATCTTAGACAAGTTAAACATACTCTTAGAAGGTAATTAAATATGTTGATTTTTATATTTGTTATTTCCTATTGTGACATATTACAAAGTGAAGAGCCCTTGGTATATATAATGATCAAGCTGAAAATTTTCCATCAGGAAAGATTATATTATAAATTTAACATGTTTGGGATGTGATTTCCTTTCAGATTTATGTAGTCCGAATTTTGAGGGATGGACAGCTTGAGCCATCATTTGTGTTCCGAACATTTGATGAGTTTCAGGAACTTCACAATAAGCTCAGTATTATTTTTCCACTTTGGAAGTTACCAGGGTATGTTCTCATTCTTGTTCATTAATGTTTTAATAGGAAACAGTTTCTTTATTACCAAGTACAGGTCAAAAGCTTTGTGTTAATAAGTTAGTGTAAAATACTATGGACTGTGTGTGACTAATTTTCCTTGGTATCACAAGAGCCTAATACGTACTAGACATAAGCAAGGAACTAAGTTTTTCTTGAATGAATAAATAATCACAATCTTAAAATATGGGATTTTCTAGCTTTCTAAATCACTGCAGGAATCATTATTGTGATCATACTGAGTTTCTCTGAAAAATAAGAAATTGCGACATTGCAGTAATCAAAATGATAGTGTTTAGGTTTGTTTTTGATGCCTTTTAGAAACCTTCAGTTTTTAATGTAGGTAATGACCAGTAAATTCCTGTGTTGAATCGCTCACATTCTTCTCAGACTAGATTTCAAAAATAAGGAGGCAGAGAAGTGAGTATGAGTTTATTTCCATGTGCAGTCTCATTTTTCTATTGCTACCAAAATTAGCAGTTGAGATGATTTGAGCTCTGTGGCATTTGTGGATTTTACTGGTATCTACAATAGCCATTATTGAATAATGGTTGTTTTGGAGGATAAGATCTGCATATTTGTGAATGGTTAATCTTGAGAAGAAATAAGTAGGAAATAAGTAATAAATATAGTGTATTACCAAAATAATGTCCCTTTTGTACCAAGGTCATAAAAGGATGATGTTTCAGCTGTTTCATCTCCAGTACTTGGAAAAGAAATCAAAAAATTATAGTGAATTAAGGCTCCACTTTCTATTTCAGTGTGTAAAAGGGTATTTCTGAGTATTGATTCTATAAATACTCCCAAATGAAATTACTTAAATCCCACTTCTTTTTGTCTTTCTTTTGTAGCTTTCCTAATAAAATGGTTCTAGGGCGAACACATGTAAAAGACGTAGCAGCCAAGAGAAAAATTGAATTAAACAATTATTTACAGAGTTTGATGAGCGCTTCAACGGATGTAGCAGAGGTGACTATCCTAACCGAGAAATAATAACATACTTTTTTGTGTGCTGCATAATATTTAAATTAATGAATCTTTCTTCTCTTCCACTTTAGTGTGATCTTGTTTGTACCTTTTTCCACCCTTTACTTCGTGATGAGAAAGCTGAAGGAATAGCTAGGTCTGCCGGTGAGATTATTTTTTTCTTTATTGGTAATTCATGGCTCCCCTGTGACGTGCAAGCCTGTGCCTTCTCTGTGGATGTGGTGCAGTGTCAGTGGGGTCACTGTCTATAACCAGTGAGAATGAGACGAGAGTATTCTTTCTAAGGCAGTCTATTTCTGGGTAAAGATAATTTCCTTAATGAGTGTGGTTACTAAAGAAATTTATATCAATGGCCTACCATATTCTTACTTTTTTTTCTCCAACATGTGAGGATCCTGGAATTAGAGCAGAAACTTTTGTTGCCGCTTGAACCACTGCAGGCAGCATCACATAAAGATGAGCATCTTTGTATTTTCAGATGCAGGTTCCTTCAGTCCCGCTCAGGGCCAAATAGGAGGAGCAGTGAAATTATCCATCTCTTACCGAAACGGTACTCTTTTCATCATGGTGATGCACATCAAAGATCTTGTGAGTGATTACAAATAATGATGATTGTAGAGGAAAGCTATTCTGTGGTAGGAAGCATTACTGTTAAGGGAATGCTTTTCTTTGCAGGTTACTGAAGATGGGGCTGACCCAAATCCATATGTCAAAACATACCTACTTCCAGATACCCACAAAACATCCAAACGTAAAACCAAAATTTCACGAAAAACTAGGAATCCAACATTCAATGAAATGGTAAGTTAAAAATCTATTAAAATCTGCTAACTCTTAGTCAGCTACTATTTGGACATAAACACCACTTTATTTATGTATGTTAACATTATATCCACATAAAAATGTTCAGATAGAGATTTGGAAGCAAATAATACTTCCAAATGATTTGGAAGCAAATAAATTTATAAAATTTATGAAATTTATGAAAAATTATGAATTTTTGAAAACCGTGGAATACCCTTTCAGTACTTTAAAAGCATATAAAATGTTTGGTGAAGATAGTTGGTATTATTCTCACAAAGTAGTATTGTCTTTTTTTCTAGTTAGTGTTATATGCTTTCAAGAAACTGAAATGTGGTCAGTTTTTCAGTTTTCTTAGTCAAACAGAGAGGACTTGATTAAGGAGATAATGCCCAGAAGTTACGGTGAAGCATTCTTGAAAAAAAAAAACTGTGCTGCATGCAGTGTTTCAAAGAGAATAGCTTTATAACACTCCAGATTTGCTATAAACTGCATTTGTAGTTGGCGAGTTTGCACTGAATGATGGATAATCAGAAATTATCACCTCATGGTATATAAAATCCAGAAAAAAGAAAATCTCCTTTTGGGAGATTGTAATCTCTCACTTTTAATAAAATTATTACAATTACTCTGTTCCGACTTGCTTCCTTCTACTCTTTTTCTTCCATTCTCTTCCTTCAATTTCTCTTTTAAAGATGATCTATTAAATCATCTTAAGGCAGGCTGCTTTGTAATTTCCCTTCCCCATACCTCCATTTCGGAAAAACCATGTTTTTAATTTTTAGCCAATAGTAATTTTCTGCTTTGTGCATTCGTATGTCAGACACTTGAAGGAATGACAGTACAATCCAAGACTCCTGAAATACAACATGTGCATCTAAAGTATAAGACAAATTCTACTAGATGTGTCGTGATCATGTTATTAGTTGAAGTCACTCTGACTAATAATCTTTCTTATGTTTTTACATAAAATAATCTTATAAACCAGACAGAGAAATAATTTGTAATCTGCTGTTTCTTTTTTTCTTTGCTATAGCTTGTGTACAGTGGATATAGCAAAGAATCCCTAAGACAGAGAGAACTTCAGCTGAGTGTACTAAGTGCAGAATCTCTGCGGGAGAATTTTTTCTTGGGTGGAATAACCCTGCCATTGAAAGATTTCAACTTGAGCAAAGAGACAGTTAAATGGTATCAACTGACTGCAGCAACCTGTTTGTAAGTTAGTGAATTTCTGAGCTTTGGAAGCAAGAACAGTCATATAAATATGTGTACACACACGTGGACTTTGTATATTTTTATACTTGGACAGAAATTATACAGTAAATGTACTTGCTGCATTTCAGCACATCTGGTGGACCAACAGTCACTTAACTTTTATGAATTTGTTGATGTCATTGCTATTTTAAAGTCATTGTATAGAATGCTGTAAATCTTAAACTTAATATATAATAAGTCCTAAAAAAGCCTTTTGAGTTGGTGAAGGAGTTAATCCTTTCTTGAGTAATTGAGTAGTAGCTTTAGTGTGGTCTGATACTATTTTGTCAGTTCAACCATCTATTTTGTATTGTTTCTTACACAGACACAGCACGTTTGTTTTCCTGTTTTGCACCTTTTACAGCCTTTACCACTGTGTATGTTCATAAACACCAAAGGAGAGGAAAGGTGCAGGATGTTACCATAAAATGCAGCTGCTATTCATAGGGCCGAAAAGCAAAGCACAAATAATAAATAGTTAAGAACTACTAAGTAGTTTATAGAGTAGGGGAAATAACACTGCTTTTTATTATTCATGTCTTTCAAGCCTTTTTCAGAATAAGTGCCAATCACTGAAGTTGTAAATAATGGTGCCTTAACTTCATATGCTTCTCTGGTACTTCATTCTGAGTTTTTTCCTGACTTGATAAATAGTTCAGTAGTTTTCACTCACTTTTTACTAAAACAAGAAATTATGTACACTTACTAATGTTTTTCCCACAGATAGATAATTTTCTATACTTCAGATGTATAACTTATTTAAACATCAGCCATTTGATACGTGTTTTTGTTGCCCAGTAACTGAATGAGATTCATCAACATAACTGTACACTAAATTCCATCATTCCATTATAATCCTCCTTTTATTCCCAGGAGTGTGAACTGAAATTTGGTAATTTCACCCCCATGTACCTATACTCCACTCTCTCATTAAACAAGAGAAAATGTGTGCACCCAAGTGTCCATTCCTGTTCTATAGAAGAACTCCACAAGTAGGGCAGACTCTTCACAAGAGGCCCAGGACAAGAACTCCAGGGTCCACACTAAATTTTAATGTATACCTTTATGGCACAGTTTATCTGATTTATTCAACATTTGTAAGCATTTTACATTCACATGAATTACTTTCCTTAATACAATATTTAGAATCATTAGGGACATGATTGAAATCATTCTATAGTAACCATTAAGAATAGGGTTCATTTTTATTAGTTATTCATTCAACTTCACACATAAATTTGTTTAGTTTGGATAAATAGGTATACATAATATTAATTCTCATGGCTAGAACAGGAATTCAGACACTTCTAAGTAGTAAGAGATTGTAGCAATCTAGTTGCTGTGAGATAACTGATAAAATATGCAATAAAAAATACCAAGAAAGGAAGGACAATCTCTGATTCAGTTGCCCAGAACAGAATTTTTATAAACTGTGCAGATGTTTAATGTAAATGGTGATACCTGCAGAGCAGACATATTAGAGTTGAGATGTATCAGTGGGACAGGTTAAAAAGGAAACTTGAATTTTTGGTGCCTAACACTAATGGTCCATTTGTAGGATACCCCATATATGAATGTCTTTTTTTATATTAAAATGTGTTGTCTATTTAATAAGTTAATTAAAATGCAGATCAGAGCACCACCATTTATTTGCTTTTTCCATATACAGTTAACATTTCCTTAAAGTGTGTAAGTAACTTTGCAAATGTAAAAAAGTAATAGATATTTTCACTTGTCTTTAAGACCTAATTCCATTCCATGAATTGTCACTTAGCCACTGTTTAAAAAAAAAAAGTACTGTCTTGGTAAAAGGTCACTGTTACTTGGACTCAGTGTATACTGCCTGTTTGCAGTCTTGTTACAGCAGTGTCTTTTACAAATAGTAGAGCTAGAGAATGGGATGTCACTTTTCAGTTATAAGAAATAAGGATTCTTATCCAAAAGTGTGTATTATATACTCTGTATAGTTAACCAGAGTTCAAACAAGTGGTAATGTTTCTCTTAATTTAACTCATTATGTGCCTTCTTTGGTCATTAAAAAACACATATATTAAATGTATTTTAAATATAAGTTATTTCTTTGTGAATGCTAATCGTCAGCCCTTACCAAAAAAATAAATTGACAGAGGCGCCTCTTTGCACTACTTACTATCAATAAACTTTAAATTGGTTGTTTTTTGAAGCATATTTTTAAAGCTTGCATTAAAGTAAATCTGAAACAAATGTTTAAACAAACTAGCTAAGACACTAATTTTTTTTATGTATAATCACAATGTTTCACACCTATCTTTATTGAGTAAAAATAGTTATGCTACATGTAAGACTGTGTGTAAAGAATAATGGAGCTAAAATACATTTTGTAATGATCATAGTGTAACTGAAGTAGAATTTTTCCCCTTGCAGTGTTTTGGAATTTGAAAATAATGGTTTCTCAAAGAACCTATTATTTTCTCTACTGAGGAATCCAATGTAACACTTGCACTGATGTTTTTATTACTGCCTTTATAAGAATCTATAGGTATCTCAATGTTAAGGCATGTATGATCTTTGATAAAATATTCTTTTATCTTTTCAAATTAATGTTGTATAAAACTTTCAATATTTTGCCTTAAATTGGTTGACTGTTTTTTCTATGATTCACGTGGCATTTAAAAGAGAAAAAGTTCAATTTGATACTTAAGATAAAAAATGGATAAAGCCCCACTACCATAATCCATGGATTTATTTACACGCTGTTTGACTAGCAGTGCAAATAGGAATATATATGGCAATTAGTCTCATCTATAAGAACCAAATACTTTAATTATATTAAGGTAGCGAATAAAGATGTATAATATTTTTATTAATACCTTAAATATATTCAGTGGATTGAATGGACTTCATAACTGTACTATGATTGTATTAAAATATTTCTGAAACAAAGGAACTATGCTGTCATTTTCTTCATCAGTATGTTAACACTTTCGGTTCCAAACTTGGATAATGAGCTCACTATTGCTCTCTTTGCATCTCACCCAGGAGTTTATTAGGTTCAGGTAATACTGGATTTCAGAACTGCCCTGCGATTTGCCCTTAAAAATGTCCAGAGAGTGTCTGACATTTAAGTGTGGTTCTTGGAACATCTGGATTGCCACTTTGTTAGAGTTCCATCACCATTTCATTGAAGTGAAATGCTTCTATTAGTACGGTTCCTGCCTTTGGTAGTTTATTTAAATACTAAAGAGTATAGTGACAGCCATACTGTAGACACATCTTCAGAACAGAGACTGTAGTTCTTAATACCATACCTCCATCCTGGAATGATACTAGTGAGGTTGTGGTTCTCTAATCCTAGAGGTAACATGTAAAAGGGCCAGAGACCATGAAAGAGCAGTAACTTAATTATAGCCAATTTATTTTTTGAAACACTTTGTCATGCAAATTTTAGACATAGAAAGTTAGACAACAGTTTAATGAACTCCATGAATGAATCCCATCACATGCCTTCAACAGTTACTATCTTAGGGATAATCTTGTTTGGTCTGTATTAATGAGGATGTGCTTAGGTGTAGATACCTTTTTATATTTTTCTCTCTAGGATTCTTAAATATATGGATCAGTAACTTTCTTCAGTTCTGAATAATTTATTATGAATTCTTTTCCAATTCACTACTTCTCTTTTCAACTGTTTAACCCCCATCCATTGAGATTTTAATTTTGGTTATTATATTTTTCACATCTATTTGGGTTTCTTTTTGTTTGAATCACAAACCAAAAGACAAAGGACTTCCAGGATCAATGAGGAAAGAGTAGGTTTTGTTGTGTTTTTTTTTTCCAACAAATGGTGTGAGGACAACTAGATAACCATGTGCAAAAAAATAAAATAGGACTCTTAGAACATAAAATTTAATTCAAAGTGGATCAGAGACTTAAACATAACTGAAGTTAAAAATCCTAGAAGAAAACACAGGTGTACATCTCTGTAGCTTAGAATTAGATAGGTTTTTCTTAAGTGTAGGTCACAAAAAAGGACAGGCAACAAAAGAAAAATAGATAAATTTGGTTTCATCAAAATTAAATATATATGTGCATAATAAAGTAAAAGGACAGCTCACAGAATGGGAGAGAATATTCACAGATCATGTATCTGATAAGGACCTGGCATCTTGAATACATAAAGCACTCTTAAAATTCAAGAGAAAGCAAAGAATTTTTTAATACATTTCTCTGGAATGGCCAAATATCACATGAAGAGATGCTCAAGTCAATTGGGCTTCTCTGGTGGCTCAGATGGTAAGGAATCCGCCTGCAATGTAGGCGGCGTGGGTTCGATCCGTGGGTTGGGAAGATCCCCTGGAAAAGGGAATGGGAACCGACTCCAGTATTCTTGTCTGGGAAATTCCATGAACAGAGGAGGCTGGCAGGCTATAGTCCATGGGGTCGCAAAGAGTCAGACATGATTGAGTGACCAACACTTTGACTTCATCTCAGTCATTAGGGAAATACAAAAAAGGCATGTGAAAAAATGCTCAACATCACTAATAGTTCAGTTCAGTCGCGTCCGACTCTGCAACCCCATGAACCGCAACACACCAGGCCTCCCTGTCCATCACCAACTCCCGGAGTTTACTCAAACCCTTGTCCGTTGAGTTGGTGATGCCATCCAGCCATCTCATCCTCTGTTGTCCCCTTCTCCTCCCGCCTTCAATCTTTCCCAGCATTAGGGTCTTTTCAAATGAGTCAGCTCTTCGCATCAGGTGGCCAAAGTATTGGAGTTTCAGCTTCAACATAGTCCTTCCGGTGAACACCCAGGACTGATCTTTAGGATGGACTGGTTGGATCTCCTTGCAGTCCAAGGGACTCTCAAGAGTCTTCTCCAACACCACAGTTCAAAAGCATCAATTCTTTGGCGCTCAGCTTTCTTTATAGTCCGACTCTCACATCCATACATAACTGCTGGAAAAACCATAGCCTTGACTAGACAAGACTTTTGTTGGCAAAGTAATGTCTGCATTTTAATATGCTGTTTAGGCTGGTCATAACTTTCCTTCCAAGGAGTAAGCGTCTTTTAATTTCATGGCTGCAGTTACCATCTGCAGTGATTTTGGAGTCCCCCCAAAATAAAGTCAGCCACTGTTTCCCCATCTATTTGCCATGAAGTGATGGGACTAGATGCCATGATCTTGGTTTTCTGAATGTTGAGCTTTAAGCCAACTTTTCACTCTCCTCTTTCACTTTCATCAAGAGGCTCTTTAGTTCTTCCCTTTCTGCCATAAGGGTGGTGTCATCTGCATATCTGAGGTTATTGATATTTCTCCTGGCAATCTTGATTCCAACATGTGCTTGCAGCCCAGCGTTTCTCATGATGTACTCTGCGTATAAGTTAAATAAGCAGGGTGACAATATACGGCCTTGACGTAGTCCTTTTCCTATTTGGAGCCAGTCTGTTGTTCCATGTCCAGTTCTAACTGTTGCTTCCTGACCTGCATACAGGTTTCTCAAGAGGCAGGTAAGGTGGTCTGGTATTCCCATCTCTTTCAGAATTTAACCACAGTTTATTGTGATCCACACATTCAAAGACTTTGGCATAGTCAATAAAGCAGAAATAGATGTTTTTCTGGAACTCTCTTGCTTTTTCGATGATCCAGCGGATGTTGGCAATTTGATCTCCGGTTCTTCTGCCTTTTCTAAAACCAGCTTGAACGTCTGGAAATTCACGGTTCACATACTGCTGAAGCCTAGCTTGGAGAATTTTGAGCATTACTTTCCTAACGTGTGAGATGAGTGCAATTGTGCGGTAGTTTAGCATTCTTTGGCATTGCCTTTCTTTGGGATTGGAATGAAAACTAACTAATAATTCAGTTCAGTTCAGTTCAGTTGCTCAGTCATGTCTGACTCTTTGCGACTTCATGAATCGCAGCATGCCAGGCCTCCCTGTCCATCACCAACTCCCGGAGTTTACTCAAACTCATGTCCATAGAGTCGGTGATGCCATCCAGCCATCTCATCCTCTGTCGTCCCCTTCTCCTCCTGCCCCCAATCCCTCCCAGCGTCAGGGTCTTTTCCAATGAGTCCATTCTTCTCATCAGATGACCTAAGTCCCAGAGCTTCAGCTTCAGCATCAGTCCTTTCTATGAGTATTCAGCATTGATTTCCTTTTTGATGGACTGGTTTGACCTCCTTCCAGTCCAAGTGACTCAAGGGTCTTCTCCAGCACCACAATCAAAAAGCATCAGTTCTTCACCACAATTAAAGAAACTCAGCCTTCTTAATTGTCCCACTCTCATCTGTCCAGGACTACTGGAAAAACTATAGCTTTGACTATATGAATCTTTGTCAGCAAAGTGATGTCTTTACTTTTTAATACACTGTCTAGGTTTGTCAGAGCTTTTCTTTAGCGTCTTTTAATTTCCTGGCTGCAGTCACTGTTTGCAATGATTTTGGAGCCCAAGAAAATAAAATCTGTCACTGTTTCCACTTTTCCCCCGTCTATTTGCCATGAAGTGATGGGACCAAATGCCATGATCGTAAATTATTTGAATGTTGAGTTTTAAGCCAGCTTTTTCACTCTCCTCTTTGACTAGTTCCTCCTAGCTTTCTGCACTAGAGTGGTATTATCTGCATATCTGAGGTTGTTGATATACCTCCAGGCAATCTTCATTCAGCCCTTCATTTCACAAGATGAACTGTGCATATAAGTGAAATAAACAGAGTGACAGTATACACCCTTGACGTATTCCTTTGCCAGTTTTGAACCAGTCCGTTGTTAACGTTTGGTTCTAACTGTTGCTTCTTGACCAGCATACAGGTTTCTCAAGAGATATGTAAGGTGGTGTGGTATTTCCATCTTTTTCAGAATTTTCCTGTTGTGAGCCACACAGTCAAAAACTTTAGCATAGTCATTGAAGCAGAAGTAAATGTTTTTCTGGAATTCCCTTGCTTTTTCTATGATCCTATGGAAGTTGGGATATTGGCAATTTGATCTCTGGTTCCTCTACCTTTTCTAAATCTAGCTTGTACATCTGAAAGCTCTCAGTTCCTGTACTGCTTGAAAGATTTTGAGCATTACCTTGCTAGCACATGAAATGAGCACAACTGTATGGTAGTTGGAACATTCTTTGGCATTGCCTTTCTTTGGGATTCAAATGAAAACTGACCTTTTCCAGAGTGGTACTATTTACAGGAGGCAAGACATGGCTGCAACCTAAGTGTCCCTCAACAGATGAATGGATAAGGAAGATGCTGTGTACATCCTAGCTCAGTTGTGTCCAACCTTGTGATCCAATGGACCAAGGCCCGCCAGATTCCTCTGTACATGGAAGTCTCCAGGCAAGAATACTGGAGCAGGTAGCCATTCTCTTCTCCAAGGGAATCTTCCTAACCCAGGGATTGAGCTCATGTCTTCCACATTGCAGGCTGATTCTTTACTGCTTGAGCCACCAGGGAAGCCCCAGTGTGTATTACTCAGCCATTAAAAGAATGAAATAATGACATTTCAGCAACACGAATGGACCTAAAGATTATAGACAGATAAATACTACATTACTTTGCCAACAAAGGTCGGTCTAGTCAAAGCTATGGTTTTTACAGTAGTCATGTATGGATGTGAGAGTTGCACTGAAGAACTGATGCTTTTTCTGGGTGCCTGATGTCCTCTGCCAGCATTCAGAAGTTGTTCTGTGGCAGTTGCTCAGTGTTCAAATGTTCTTTCGATGAATTTGGGGGGGAGAAAGTGGTCTTCCTTTCCTATTCCTCCACCATTTTAGCACCGCCCCCAGAAATCATGGTTTTTAACTGTGGTGTTGGAGAAGCCTCTTGAGAATCCCTTGGGCTGCAAGGAGATCCAACCAGTCCATCCTAAAGGAAATCACTCCTGAATATTCATTGGAAGGACTGATGCTGAAACTGAAGCTTCAGTAATTTGACCACCTGATGTGAAGAACAGACTCATTTGAAAAGACCCTGATGCTGGGAAAGATTAAAGGCAGGAGAAGGGGACGACAGAGGTTGAGGTGGTTGGATGGCATCACCAACTCAATGGACATGAGTTCGAATAAACTCCCAGAAATGGTAATGGACAGGGAAGCCTGGTGTGCTGCAGTCCTTGGGGTCGCAAAGAGTCTGACACGACTGAGCTACTGAACTGACTTATATATGGAATCTAAAAAATAGTACAAAGGAACTTACAAAACTGACTAACATATATAAAACAAACTTTGGTTACCAACAGGGAAAGCAGAGGACGGAATTATGCACGAGATTTTTTAAAAAATGTAAAATGACTGTGAAATGACATACAGGTCAGGACCAGACAAGGGGTGCCTTCTAGTCAGGCACCCCTTCCCTGAAAGATTACAATTAGAGATAAGAAATCTTACCAGTTGGCTAGGGGCAACCCTTATCGTCACGCTATTGTAAGCTTTTTTAAGCTTTTTTTTTTTTTTTTTTTAAATTTTGGCCATGCTCTGCAGACTTGGTGGATCTTGGTTCCCTGACCAGGTATCCAACTGAGGCCTTAGGCAGTGAGGGCAAGTATCATAACCACTAGCGGCCAGGGAATTCTCCCTTGTGAATATTTTAAGGGGAGGGACAGACAAGACAAGGCTGGGCGCTGCTGACTGGATGAGCAATAGTGTATGGATGAACTTTGGCGCCTAAACTCGCTGGGCCAAGGGACGCAGATAACCACCTTGCCCAAAGCCGGGGAACTCCTGCAGTTCTATGTGCTCCAAGCGCACTCCCAGTCCAGCATCCAAATCTGCAGTATCCTGGCTAAGCAGCATCTCCAGAGAGCTAGATTCAACTGCCCAAACTGGAGGCGGATCCTTTTTCCCGCTCCGGCCTAGTGCCGCCTCAAACACCGGTGCCTGCCGGGAAGTGTAGTCCACGTCGAAGTGCATTTTGGGATATGTAGTCACGAGGGCGCCGGGAAGCACGCAGCGAAGCTCCGCCTCCTGCAGGGGCGGAAGCCAGGACGTGTGAGGCAACTTCCTGCGTGGAGGGTGGCTTCCTGCGGCTCTCCCATCCTCTCTCTCCTTTTGCTACCACACCGCCGCCATCATGGGTCGCATGCACGCTCCCGGGTGAGCTAGGGTTTATAAGCGGGTTGCAAGGCTGAGCCTAGGGGTGGAGGGAAAGGAAGGAGTGTAGGCAGCGGGTCGAGGGGGTAAGGTTTGGGGCTGCTGTGGCGGGGCTCGCTTCCTCACCCCGATACTGGTTTTTTTCTCCAGGAAGGGCTTGTCCCAGTCGGCTCTGCCCTACCGCCGCAGCGTCCCCACCGTAAGTAGCGTGCGGGTACCGAGCAGAGGCCTGGAGGGGGGGTGCCATCATTTGCTCGGAAGATGGGGACCACGTGTGCATGAGCGTGGTGTTGAGGGTGGAGAAGGCCGCTGCGCTTCGGTTCCATCCCCGATTTCTCGTCTAAGGCCGCTTTCTCTCCCGCGAACAGTGGCTGAAGCTCACTTCTGACGACGTGAAGGAGCAGATCTACAAACTGGCCAAGAAAGGCCTGACTCCCTCCCAGATCGGTGAGTGCGTCTGTTATAATGTACCCCCTTCCGCCTGTCCGCGTGTAACGTGCTGAAAAACACTGGGGCTAAATGTCTCACATGTGGTTTTGAAAATTTTTTGCTCGTTTTCCTGACTTTACTGTTGACCGAGGCCTAGGCTTCCTTTGGTGAACTCTCAAGCTGTTTGAAAGACGGTAAAATAATTAAAATGCGCTCCAAAGTTTAATGAGTATTTTCTTTGGGCTGGGCACTCTCTTACGCGCTTTCCATTTTATGACTTGGGTTAATTCTGACAGCCATAGTTTCAAATAAATACTGGACGTTTTCCCGAAGTTGGGGGAACTGAGGCACGTTGCAGCTGTATAAACAAGCCTCAGATCACACAGCTGTTAGTGGAGGAGCTGGGACTGGCTGCTCTGAGTGTTCACTGCTTTCTCACAGATGTGGTTTGAACCTCAGCTGTGTGTGAGTTTGTGCAAATGGCTTCATTCTGCAAATGTTTGCCAGCTGTGTGATCCCCGATCTTCAGAATACAGTCATTGTAAAAAAAAAAAGCACCATAGCCTTCTGTTGAGCTTATGGTCTAGTGGAGATGTTATACATAATAAGAGGTGTGTGTGTATATATATATATAGAGAGAGAGAGAGACTGTCAGGTAGTCAGATGATGCTGTTTTGAAGACTCCTTGATTTTTTTGGTGGCCTGTAATCTAGCAAGCTCACTATGATGATGGTCTTCCAACATTCGCAGTTTGCACCAGAAAGGTTTTCCTTAGTGTTGGGTAAACCTTCCTTGGATGTCTGAGTGAGCTTTGCTTGTGCATTCTGTCGTCGGTGTCTGATGTATAAAAAGTAAGCTGTGTTTTACAGATAGGAAACTTGGAAAGTGACTTGATCTCAGTCTTGACATCACATGCTCCAGTTTGTATGTTTGGTGTGGGAATTTATTTTACTCCCTTTCCAGGTGTGATCCTGAGAGACTCTCATGGTGTTGCACAAGTACGTTTTGTGACAGGCAACAAAATCTTGAGAATTCTTAAGTCCAAAGGACTTGCTCCTGACCTCCCCGAGGATCTCTATCATTTAATTAAGAAAGCTGTTGCTGTTCGAAAGCATCTGGAGAGGAACAGAAAGGTAAGAGGATGAGACTGCTTTTACTAAATTCATATCAGTGAAATATAGTGCCTCTGATTGGAATTATCCAAGGGGCACAAACAAATAACAGTGTTTGCTTTGCAATGAAAGTTTCACCAGAAGAGATTTTGGGGGTGGGGGGGTTAGTTCCCTAAATTCCCTGAAGGACCTAATCTAGCCACACAAACCCTAGGCTCTGGTTCTATAAACAACACTAAGCAGTTTTTCATTAAAGTGCATGGTGTCTATACATTCTTCTGTTAAAATGATGTTTCGTTTTAAGTGGTTATCCTGAATTCTGTCAATTTTATTTTTAGGATAAAGATGCTAAATTCCGTCTGATTCTGATTGAGAGCCGTATTCACCGGTTGGCTCGATACTACAAGACCAAACGAGTCCTGCCCCCCAACTGGAAATAGTAAGTTATCAACCCTTTTTGTTAACAAAAAGAGGAGTTGGCCAAGTATTAAATAGATTAGTAATTACAGTAAAAGGACTGATAATAAATGTTTTAGATTGAGCCTATATGGTCTTTCAGTTCTTAATAATAGCAAGAAAACAGCCATAGACAGGTCGAGCGGTTGTGTTTTGTTGATACAAAGGGTGGTACTTCGTAGACTCATTTAGAGCACAAACATGCTCATTTTCAGATTGTGGGTAAAATTTAAGTTCTTCTGCTCCCAGCTGCTTATGTTTTAATTTTTGCATAGATTGCTCACTATGATGATAATATCCTAGCATTTGCACTTTCCACCAGAAAAGTTTTTCTTCATGTTGGCCAGTTTATGGAGGCCTGAGTGACCATCTTCATGTTATGGTTGATCACAATGAACTGATTTCAGGAACTGAGCTGTTCAGTGCCTTTTATATATATTGGGGATTTATTTTAACTGTTAGGAAATAGCTGTTTTCAGAGATTGTGTGAATATGAAGGATTTTTTTTTAAAACAGATTATGTGTAAATATAGAGGACTTTTTTATTAACCCAGCTTCCCCCCCCCCACCCCCCTCTTTTTTTCTTTCAGCGAGTCATCCACAGCTTCTGCCCTGGTTGCGTAAATTTGTCTATTGTACTAAAGCAATAAAAATCATTGTTTAACAGAACCATGTTTTGTAACTTTTTTTTGGTCCGAAAATTTGTCTGTTTGTGTGTTTATCTCTTTAATGTGGATGTGTGTTCCCGCATTAGAATTTGTGATTCCACAGGGAGTAATAAGATAGCATCTATCCATAGCATCCCTTCACTGCTCAACTAGATCTCTCATGTTATCTACAGTGTAGTATCAGAAATAGACATGAAAGTGTCTCTGGAGGGGAGGGCATCTCTAGTATGGAGGGACCTTGGAAGTAATATTTGATCCCAGTCTTGTGGGTGATGCTCTAAAGATAGGAAGAAAAGCTTCAGGGAACAGGAAGAACCGTGAGATGAGCTCAGCTCCAAGAGGCTGGCAACTTTTGGAAGGGCTAGGATAAAACTTACTTAGTTGGGTGTCGTCAGAATATTTCTTTTTTTTTTTTTTTCCATTTATTTTTATTAGTTGGCAGCTAATTACTTTACAAAAATATTTAATTCTTAAAACCTAGTGAAAGTTGCCCAGTCATGTCCATCTCTTTGTGACCCCGTGGATGTCCATGGGATTCTCTAGGCCAGAACACTGGGGTGGGTAACCTTTCCCTTCTCCAAGGGATCTTCCCAACCCAGGGATCAAATCCAGGTCTTCTGCATTGCAGGCGGATTCTTTACCAGCCGAACCACAAGGGAAGCCCTTTGAGTCAGAAAGTTCAAGCCATATATATGTACCACTTTTTCGGTGTTTATCACTTGAATAAATGTTTAATCCCTTAAGCTTTAACCAAAGCAGTAATCAAAGCTGTGTTCAAAATCACAGGGCCAGGCAAAGTCCTTTGTTTTTAAGAGACTAATATCATAAGTAGCATTGATGTCTTGTGGGATGCTGGACTCGGGTAGAGACACCCGTTTTGCCTTTCTTAAGAACACAGCACATACTTGCCTACCAGCTCTGTTGGGTGCGGACTGACTCAGCCCTACATCCTAGTGGGGAAAATAGAGGAATCACAAATAGGGGAAAACAGGTGTGGAAATTCTACTCAATTCTTTTTTTTTTTTTTTTTACTCAATTCTTTTTAAATTTATTTTTAATTGAAGGATAAATGCTTTACAGTATTGTGTTGGTTTCTGCCAAACCCAATTCAAGCCCTACTGTTAGATATAATTTTCTAATCCCTGTGCTGCTGTGTTTATGTCTTAAAAGTGGCTAACTGTCATAAACCAAGAAATAAACAACATAAGGCAAACTTCTCCAAGAGTAACAGCTAAATAAGGTTAACAGCAAGATCTTTGCGAACTCCAGGTAAGCTAGGCAAAGTTGAGTATGGATGGCTCTTGACTAAAAACTCGTTGGTAGTATATGGAGCATTTCAAGTTTCAAAGCATGTCTAGGTTTTCTTTTAATTACATAAAGTATTTACATGTTTATGATTTTGCTCTCAAGCCAGCAATTTACTGCAAATATTAAACAGGACTGTGTGTTGGGAGGTTATTTTAATTCCTTCACCCAAAATAATGTAAAAAACCACTTGCAGTCTTTTTGACTGGGCAGAAAGTTCAAATTTGGCTTTCAGAAAGAGTCCTGCTCCTTGTGGCCATGTGGTTTGGGAGGTCCAATCTTACGAAAAGTTATTGTGAGGATCACATGAGTTTCTTAATATGTGGCAGTAGTTAAGTCATGCAGGGCTTCTCTGGCAGCTCAGATGGTAAAGAATCCACCTGCAATGCAGGACACCTGGTTTCCATCCCTGGGTTGAGAAGATCCCCTGGAGAAAGGCATGGCAACCCACTCCAGTATTCTTGCCTAGAGAATCCCTATGGACACAGGAGCCTGGCGGTCTACAGTCCACTACAGTCCATGGGGTTGCAGAGTCAGACATAACTGAGCAACTAAGCTTAAGTCATGCAGAGAAAACCCTGCTGCTGCTGCTGCTGCTGTCACTTCAGTCGTGTCTGACTCTGTGTGACCCCGTAGACGGCAGCCCACGAGGCTCCGCCGTCCCTGGGATTCTCCAGGCAAGAACACTGGAGTGGGTTGCCACTTCCTTCTCCAGTGCATAAAAGTGAAAAGTGAAAGTGAAGTCGCTCAGTTGCGTCCGACTCTTCCTGACCCCATGGACTGCAGCCCACCAGGCTCTGTCCATGGGATTTTCCAGGCAAGAGTACTGGAGTGGGGTGCCATTGCCTTCTCTGAAAGAAAACCCTAAGTCTCTCCAAATCACTACTTGTTATTGAGACTTTGCACATGGACATCGCATCGTACTGCAGATACCATCCTATAATCTTTTTACTTGTTATGTCCTGGTTGTGGGTTCTTATTCCATAGAAGATGTTATGTACTCTAATTTGCCTTGTAGTTACCTTGAGATACTCCCAGATGTTACTCTTTTCTGTTACAAATATTTCCCCTAATTTATTCTCTGCCTTTTGATTTGTGTTTATGGTATTTTTGCTGTAGAAGCTTTAAGATACCGTCTTTGATGTTTTTCCCTAATGATCGTTTTCTTTTTTAAGTGGATTAGTCTGTTTAAATATTTTTTTTTGTTTCTCCCTTCTGTTAAATACAGTATCGTCTGTCTTCATCTGTCTTCCTGACTTAGACATTTATTCTTTCTTTTCAAACAGGTTCCCATAAGATTTTTCTTTGTAGTACCTATTTTGACATAGTTGGAATCAGCATATGGATATAACTCCAGATCTACCCCAATACGTGACTCCTCTAAGATTTCAAGGTTTCCTTCAACAACTGTTCTCTTTATTTAAAAATCATCTTTTTTTCAAGTGGTAGATGTTTATCTTATTTTTTAGCTAAAGTTATCCATAAATCTGGTTTTAAAAGTCATATACCATTTTATTGGACTTCACTATAAACAGCCCCTTCCACTTTGCAGTATAATGCCTAGGACAGCCCCTTTCAGTTTTCCTGACATGTAATGTGCCGTCTGATTTCTAAACATTGTTTTTAAAAATTGAGGTGAAATTCACATATCATAAAATACACCATTTAAAAGTGAACAGCTGTGTGGCACCTAGTACCTTCTGCAACCACCACCCTTACCTAGTTCCAAAACAGTTTCATCACCCCAAAATAAAACACTACTCAAAAAGCACTCTTTGCTAACCCCAAAGATTAGTCTCTCCCTGCAGCTCCTGGCAACCACCAGTCCGCTCTCTGTTCCTAAGGGTTTACCTATTCTGGATATTTCCTATAAACAGAATTATACAATATATGACCTTTAATGCCTAGTTTGCACTTAGTATGGTATTTCGGAAGCTCATTCACATTGTAGCATGTTATCTAGGTTATTTATTTTATGGCTGAATGATAAGGTATGTATATACCATAATTTGTTTATGTGTTCATCAGATGATGGATATTTGGATTGCTTCTACCTTTTTGCTATTTCAAATAGTGCTGTTATGAACACTCATGTATATATGCTTGTTTTCAGTTCTTTTGGATATATATGGAATTGCTGTAACATCTTTTTTTTTGGGGGGGGGGGTGTTAGTTGCGCCATGTGGGATCTAGTTCCTGGTGAGGAATTGACCCTCCCTTGCTGCATTGGAAGTGCAGAGCCTTAGCCATTGGACCACTAGGGAAGTCCCAGTGACATTCTTATACTATGATTTCTTTTCCTTTCTTTTTCTTTTTTCTTGGCCATGCCACACTGCTTGCAGGATCTCAGTTCCCTGACAAGGGACTGAACCTAGACCTCAACAGCAAAAGCCCAGAATCCTAATCACTAGGCCACCAGGGAACTCAATTATGATTTCTTGATTTTTAGTTTATACCTCTTCATCTGGAATTCTCATAATTAGGTAATGTTTTATATAATATATGTAATTTATACTTAGAATGTTAGTAATTACCTTGTTCTTCCATCTGCTTAGCATTCTGTGTTCCTGTCTCTAATTCATCCCCAGATGTTGAACCATAGTTTAAATTTCCGTATGTTCAATCAGATTTACTTTTGGTTTTGTGTTTTGGTGACATCCCTTCCAGGACGTTCATCCTCTAGCTCCAGCTAGATTACTCTTGAGACCTGTCGTTCTGGTGTCTCCTTTGCTGTCAGTAGGAGATTCTTTCTGCCGCCAGTGTCAAGAGTCCCCAATTCCACATCATGTATCTTCCTCTTTTCTCGGTTTACTCCTTCCTTTTGGTAAAACATCCTCTGGTAGCTCTTGAAGAAGGCTCAATCCTTGGACCTCATTTCTTTGTTTATGTCAACTCCCAAGGAAATTCCATCTAGTCTGTGGCTTTAAAAGCTTTCATTGATGTTGTTTAGTCACCAAGTTGTGTCCAGCTCTTGTGACCTCATGGACTGTAGCCCGCCATGGGAATCCATGGGATTTCCCAGGCAAGAATACTGGAGTGGGTTGTCAGTTTTTTCTCCAGATCTTCCTGGTCCAGGGATCAAACCTGTGTCTCCTGCATTGCAGTGCAGAGCAGTGCTCAGTTGTGTTCGACTCTTTGTGACCACATGGACAGCAGCCCGTGTTGCAGGTGGATTCTTTACCACTGAGCCACAGGGGAGCCCATCTTTGCTGTTACTACACTAAAATTCCTACTTCCAGCACAGACCTCTGAAATCCAGTCTTAGATATGCAACCACCAATTCAGCATCCCTAGTCAGATCTGTAATACACACCTGGCCTTTATCCCAAACTGAACTCGATTTTTGCAGCTCAAACCTGCTCTCTTCCAAGACACATCTACCTTAACAAATGGCAGCTTGATTCATCCTCAGACCAAAATCCTAAACCATCCTTGCCTTTTTTTCTCTTATACCACATACCCACTTGGTCACCAAGTCCTCTTGGCTTGATCTTAATAATATATCCCCCAGTTTGATCACATCACCTCTACTACAAACACCCCAATCCGAGTTACCTTCTCTGACCCTTACTATTGTGAAAGGCCTTTCCTAACTGTTCTCTCTACCACCTGTGACCCCCACCAAAGTCTTTACTATTGATTCACCCAGCATGTAGAGTGGTCTGTCCCACATACTCAAAATTCTCCACTGGTTTCCCACCTTCAGAATAAAATTTAAAGTTTCCTTATCTTGCTCTACAAGGCAGTGTTAGGATCCTGGCAGGAAAACAGGTGGATATCACACTCAAATTGCGGGATTTGGAGAGTGTATTAAAGGAACTCTTCCCAAAGGTGTGAGGGGTTTAGGGAAGCCACCAGACCCGCTGCGTGCCATTCCCTGGAGCTGGCAGCCCTGGAGAGGTATTAGGCACCCGCCCCCCACCCTCCACCTCCAGCCTGAAGTGCACAGAGCAACTCTAAGCTGCTGAAGCTCCTCTGACAGAAGTGGGGCTCTCAGTAAAGACGTCCGTCCTCTGAGTTCTTGCAGGTCCCTCCCATTGGCCAAATCTCACAGGAAGCCAGAGGTCAAAGGAGCTTGTTGATTGGGCCATAAACAGCTTCCCAGGCAGCAGAGAAGAGTGGCGAGTGGGTGTGGGGGGACAAAAGGAAAGCAGCCAACACAAAGGGCCCCGCACTCTTCCCAGTCACACGGGCCTCCGGCCTCCGTTCACACTTGCCCAGGTCATTGCCCTTGTTCATCTGCCTGGAAGGCTCTTCCCCCAGACATCAGCATGGCTTGCTCCTTTGTTGAGGTCTCTGTTTACCTGTAACCTCAACCAGAGAGGCCCTATCTAAAAGAGCTCCCTGCCACCCCAGCACTCCACCCCTGAGTCTTGCTGTCCCCCAGAGTACTGATTATTACCTGATGTGCTCTGTTGATATTTTCAGGTTATGAGAAAGGCCCATTAGAGCAAGGACATTGTTTGTTCACTGCTGTATCCCTAGAATTGAGAATAATGTTCGGCACATAGTAGGTTCTCAAACATTGGTTAAATGAATGTACGCAAGGGATGAAAAAAACTTTTGAGATCTTGGAAAAAGGTTTTCAACTCTCATTGCTGAATGATGGTATTTGGGAATAGACTTTTAACTGGAAATAATTTTTCCTAAACAGCTTTAGCACTGCTTATTGTTTTTAGTTAAAAACAAACTTAAAAACTGTTTTTAAGACAAATGTCATTCTTTTCCCCATGCTTTTGTTATAACCTTTGTTGATACAGGTCATAAACAGCTTCCTAGGCAGCAGAGCAGAGTGGAGAGGGTGTGGGAGGACAAAAGGAAAGGAGCCAACACCACTTTCTTTTCTTGACCTGATTTTTTTTTTTTTTTTGGATCATCTCTTTATTGCTTAGTGTTCTGAGATTTGCAATAATGCCTTGGTTTAATCTTTTTTTACTTGTTCTGCATGGTACTCAGTGAGCTGTTTGTTTCAAAATTTTCTTGCAGTTCTGGGAAATTTTCTTGAATTATTCCTTTAATATTTCTTCCACACTGTTTTCTATGTTCTTTCTAGAACTCATTATTTGCACATTAGATTTATGGACTGATCCTCTAAATTTTTTATCTCTTACCAATTGTTGTCCATTGCTTTTCCTACTTTCTGAGAGGTTTCAACTTTATCTTTCAGTCTTACTAAGTTTTTCCGTTTCTACCTTTATACTTTTAATTTCCCAGAGCCAGTGGTACATTGGTAAATACTGTTACATGTGTGTTGGGCTGTGTGTGTGGATATATATAATATTACATTTATGTATGTTGGTCAATATTTAACTGTCAGGGGGCGCGTGGAGGGGAAAACCTGATCTATAGCATGAACCAACTCTGGGATGTAAAATCTCCCATTATGGCTGATTCCAGGCTACCAGTGGGATGTCAGTGTGGAGCTGGGAAAAGTTGCTTAGTAGTATACCAACTATATATATTTTCCCTATATAAAAACAATAAAACATACATGACTTCAAGGTCACAGATGATAGAACTATAATTGATGTAAATTAATTGGGAAGTCATGAGCTTTGAGTATTTCTTATGTTTGTTTGAATATAATTTATCTTTGTTTATATAATTTAATTTTTGATAATGCCCTGCGCCTGTTTTGCAAAATTCGTCAAAAAGTAACAGTTGGTTCTTGTGAACTCTTTTGAGCTCACCACTGCTCAGAGCTGATCTTTGTTCCCTGAACTTTCTTTTTATAGAAGTTTCAGAGATAACATCTTCTTATCTCTGAATACACTAATGATAATCTTATAATGATAAACTTTTTGTTCCTCTATATCGTCTGTTTTCTCTGAGCTCATTTTTTGTTTGTTTATCTTTTATATTATAGGTTTTCCTCAGATGTTTAGTAATCCTTGTAAGGATCTGAATTGTTGATGCCTACTATGCAGTACAGTATATTGTTGTTCAGTCACTAAATCGTATCTGACTCTGTTGCAACCCCATGGATTGCAGCATGCCAGGCTTCCCTGGAGTTCGCTCAAACACCCGTCCATTGAGTCAGTCAGGCTATCCAACCATTTCATCCTCTGTCACCTCCTGCCCTTAATCTGCCCCAGCCCAATGAGTTGTTGTATCCAAATGCATTTACTCTTTTGACCACAAGGGGCATGTGTGCTGGCGAAACTAACACTACCTATACCTGTAGCTACTTATAATTTAAAAGCATTCTCACATTTGTTGTTTGATTATCACAACTTTCCAAAAAGTTTATTCTAGACTTCTTTGGAAGAAGGTTTGGCATAAATTCATTTAAAATTACCCCCATTTTAAAGATGAGGAAGTTGGAGCTCAAAAAAGGTAAGTCAAACTAAGGCCCTTTGGATGTTTGGTGTCCTTATCACTACACCTCCATGCCTCTTATCCATTTTCTCATTTTTTTAAAAAGAGAAGTGCAAATAATAAAGATCTGTGTTCTAGACAGACCAATTTAAAAATTATTAACAGTAACATTTTTGCTAATTCCTAATATATGACAATATATCCATTAGAGAAATCAAAATTTTAAATCTCTAGAAGTCTGTGAATTTAAGTACTTTTTAATATTGTTTCTGTCTTTATTATTATTATTATTATTTTTTTTTTTTGCCACACTGCGTGGTTTGCAGGATCTTGTTTCCCAGCCAGGGATTGAACCTGTGCCCTCAGCAGTGAAAGTACAGATTCCTAACCTCACCAGACCACAGGGAATTCCCACCCTCTCATTTTCTCACCAGTGAGTAAAAATTAGCGTTCCTTTCAGCTCTAAACTAGTGCTGGTCCCAGTTCCAGCCTCACCTGCAGTCACACTGCTTCGTGCACTACTATGTGTTGCTGTGACGTGTGTAACAGTAGATTCAGAATAATAAACCCCTAAATCAAGATAGTGATTCCTCCAGGGGGAAGGAGGTGGACAAGATTTTGCAGGGCTGCACAGAGTTTCAACTATGTCTGTCATATTTATTTCATAAACTGGGTGGCAGGTACAAAGGGTTTTGTTATATTCTATATTTTGTATGCCCAACATAATTCATTTCAAAAAGTTTATGAGGTCTAGAGTAACAAACACAGTTTATTCACTCCACAAATATTTATTGAGCATTTTTGTGACAAGCATTCTCCTAGGTAGTGGTGAACAGCAATTTAGGGTCTCAATTCACTAATTCATTCAACACACATGTGCTATGCCAGATATTAATAAGATGACTCACACCTGATCCTGCACCTTCAAAGGCTTTTAGACTAGCATGAGGTAGGGCACATTTGTTACTATGCATGCAAACCTCACAAGGTTGAAGTTAGTTTCAGAACAGAGGTGCAGTGATAAAGAAAAATCAGAGAATTTGGGAGGGCTTCACAGAGAAGATGGCAAATGACCTGGATCTTGAAGGAGCCGCTGAGACAGTGGGGAGGGGTGCACCCGAGGCAAAGAGCCTCCTCCGCAGAGGGAACAGCATGAGCAAAGCGTGGAGGTGGGAGTGTGTGCACCGTGAGGGTCCAGTGAGCATTCTGGTTTGGCTGATGAACTCAGTGGTAGGGAGAAAAAAGGTTGGGAAAAGAGCTAGCCAAGCTGCTGGACTATTCTGTAGGAGACATGGAGGTATTTGCTGTTGGTGAGGCCAGGAAGGCAGGGGAGTGGTGGGATGCTCATACAGCCTGGGTGGGTGCAAATAGGACGTGGAGAGACAGGAGCAGGTGGGAGATCACAGGACTGGAGTCCACACGACCTCCTGTTTCATTTGGGCTGGGATCTCCTTGAGTTTCTGCTTGAACTCCTCCAGGGACGGGAAGCTCACCACTCAAAAGAAGTTTAGATTTTACTGCTGGCTAGCAGTTCCCCACGTGTCTACTGGGTCTCACATGGAGCTGCACTTCACAGGGCCATGGGGAAGAGGAAGGAGATACAAGAGGAGAAAGAACCTGGAAAAGCACAAAGCATGCTGTCCTTTCTGCTGCTGAGGGTGCCTGAGGGGGAGCTGGGCTGGGGGAGCTGAGCAGAGAGGGGCTGCCTTGGGACTCTGCTCTTCTCACTCAGGCCTGGCCAGTGGGCTGGAGGTTGGCGCTTCCGGGTTGCCATTGTGGTTTCCCAATGGGATGGCACGATGCTGGGCCCGGAATTCAGGGAAGACAGAGAGACTGTCTAGTGCTGGACGTGTGGGATGCTCCTGTGTCACCTGGGGTCCTGCTCTGCCAGCCTCCACTCTTCCAGTCCAGGGAAAGGGCACTTTGGACTGATTGGGATCCTCTCAGCCAGGGCCATCAGCGCTGGCCCTCACACCCTGCCAGCACAGCTTTTGGCTCAAAGACTGGGACAAGACTGGTCTTCATGGAAGACTGATTGGGTACCCTATGCTCTCTCAGATAGAAACCACCCCCACCCCCAACTCCTGCATGTTCCCAGTTGCCCTAAATCTAACTAACCTGTTGCAGTGTCTGAAATCCCATAATTGGAGTAGCATATATATCTAGGGCTTCCCACGTGGCTCAGTAAAGAATCCCCCTGCCAATGTAGGAGATGCCAGAGACGTGGGTTCGATCCCTGGGTCAGAAAGATTCCCTAGAGAAGGAAATGGCAACCCACTCCAGTAATCTTGCCTGGAAAATTCCATCGACAGAAGAGCCTAGTGGACTACAGCCTGTGGGGTCACAAAGAGCCTGACATGACTGAGCACGCATGCACACATACATCTCCTAGAGGGTCTAATGCATTACTTGAGAGTCAACACGAATACAGTTGTTTATTAACAAATTCACAAAGATTCAAAGGGCCCGACTGCTTCCGTAACTATAAAGCCCTACACTAAAACAAACAAAACAAACTAAAGTGCTATTATTTATGCAAATTACCCCAAGTGCTAACCACCTCTTAACTCAGGATTGAGCCCTTACGATCACACTTTTGCCTCCATAATCTCACTGGACCCTTACGGCAACCCTGTACCTCAGAAATTATTAAACTTCTCTTTGCCTCAGTTTCTTCTTGTAAAATGGAGGTAAAGTCCTGTGCTCAAGGTCACAGGGCCAACATGAGGCCACCCACCAAGGCTGGATGCCAGATTTTAGAAACAAAGTTTCATTTCTTCCTGTTTTTTCTAAGCAGCTTGAGGTGTGACAGGCTCAACATTGCAGAAGGATTACTGTCTGGGCAGGACAGGTCTCTGACCTTTGAAAGCAAGATAAGGAGTGGCTGGGGCTGGGAACGGCAGTCAGGGGTCATCTGATGAGTACGGCAGGAGCGTCACTGAGGACGCTGCACTGGGACTTGGGGGTGTGGTCCGTTAGCCCTTTAGGTGATGAGGCTCGGTCCCCTGTACGGCAGGGGCACAAGCCAGGGACGGGAAGTCTGCACACAGCACAGCCGGGATGGAGCCAGGCTGCTGGTGCCTGAGCCTGGCCTTCTCCATCTCTGCACTGCCCCCCAGGGCTGCTGTGTGAACTCTGGCAAGTCTCACTGCCTGGCTGATCCTTAGAGAAAAGAAGGAGGTTGGACCAGAAAGGTTCCAAGCCCTGTCCCTGGCAGTGCCATGATAAAGCAGGTGAAACTCTTCAAGCGGGAAGAGTTGAAACTAAAGCAGGTGAAACTCTTCAAGTCTCCAGCACCTTCAAAGAGAGGCCCTCGGGCAGGGAGGATGTGTTTCCAGTCCTGACTGAATCGCTTTTTCTTACATCATACCAGATTCCTTTCAGGCACCTGCCTGAAGGTTGGAAAATCAGCTGTATCTGTGAGTCATCTCCTGGGCTCTGCCCAATCTGCCCTTTTATTTCTTCATTCAGCAGCATCTTTCGAGATGCTAACAATGGCCCTGTCCCGTCTCCTCTCTCATCCATCCATCCCTCATTCCAATCAACAAATATTTACTGAACCATGTGTCAAATGCTACGTTAAGCTTTGAGATATAACAGTGAGCATAACCAATATGGTCCCTGCTCTCATGGAGCCTATAGGGTTTTGGAGGGGAGAGATATTAAAGAATCACCATACAAATGCAGGTGCCAATGGTAGCAAGTGCTACAGAGGAGCCAGGCCTGGTGCTATAAGAGCTGAGGGTGGTGGTGAAAGTGAAAGTCGCTCAGTTGTATCTGACTCTTTGCAACCCCGTAACTATACAGTCCATGGAATTCTCCAGGCCAGAATATGGGAGTGGGTAGTCTTTCCCTTCTCCATGGGATCTTCCCAACCCAGGGATCAAACCCAGATCTCCCCCATTTCAAGCAGATTCTTTACCAGCTGAGCCACAAGGGAAGCCCGAGGGTGGTGGTGGGATGGGTGAATTTCACCAAAGGGGGCAGAGAAGGTTTCCCTGAGGAAGTGGCTCTTGAGCTTGAGATGTAAGGGGGAGTGAAGAGGGGGGATTGTAGTGGGCATTCTACGCACAGGAAATAGCCTTTATAAAGGCCTTTTGGCAGAGAGAGCCCAGTGAGTTGGAGAAGGAAGTGGGGAGGCAGGGGTCAGATTCACAGGACTTCATAGGCCTTTGAAAGGAGCTGTTTGGGCTTCCCAGGTGACTAAGTGGTAAAGAACCCGCTTGCCAGTGCAAAAGACATAGGAGACATCGGTTGGATCCCTGGGTTGAGAAGATCCCCTGGAGGAGGGCACAGCAACCCACTCCAGTATTCTTGCCTGAAGAGCCCCATGGACAGAGGAGTCTGGCGGGCTACTGTCCATGGGGTCACAAAAAGCCGAACACGTCTTAGCACAAACACATGCTGCTTATCTGTCATGACCAGAAAAGTAGCATCATCCTCATGTGCAAGACTAAAACACAGGTGAAGATATGGCAGTAAATACATGATGAATAGACAAATAGGGCTTCCAGGTGGTGCAGTGGTAAAGAATCTGCCTGTCAATGCAGGAGATGCCAGAGATGTGGTTTCAATCCCTGGGTCAGGAAGATCCTCTGAAGTAGGAAACAGAAACTCACTCCAATATTCTTGCCTGGAAACTTCCATGGACAGAGAAGCCGGGAGGTCGGGGGGTAAGAGTGGGGGGCTACAGTCCATGGGGCCACAAAGAGTCGGACACAGCTGAGCACACACATCTTTTGTTTAGAGCAACAAGGATAAAGCGTTTTAATCAGCATAAGTACTGTCATCAGCTTTACATGTTTAAAGTATTCTGGCTGCCCACTGGTTGGAGAATGGATGAAGGTGAATGGAAGGGGAGCTGGACCTAGTGAATTTGAGAGACCAGAGAGGAGGCCAGAGTCCAAAGCAGAGATGACTGTGGCTTGGACTAAGGTATCATTATAGAGAGAGAAGAGTGGAGAAGTTGGAGAAATATCTAGAGAGCAAACCTGTCAAGCCTTGGGGTTGGGTTGGATGTGGGGAGTAAAAGAGACAGAGGTATGAAAGATGACTGCCAGTCTCTGGCATGGGCAGGAGGAGGGGTGGAGGTCTATTCAAGAAGACAGGGAACTCTGGGTGGGCACAGGTGTGAACAGCACATTATGAGTTCAGTTTTGGAGATGTTGAGTTTGAACTGTCTATAAAATATCCAACTAGGTCAAATAATAAGTAACAAGGAACACTTGCATGTGTGAGGCATTTCATTAAAGACATTATAAATATTATCTCATTTAATTCTTTTTTAAAAAATATTTATTTTTTGGCTGTGCTAGCTCCTCATAACTGCATGGGCTTTCTCTAGTTGCCGTGCACAGGCTTCTCTTGTTGCGGAGCACAGGCTCTAGGGTGCAGGCTCTGTAGCTGTGGTACATGGACTTAGTTGCCTTGCAGCATGTGGGATCTTCTGGACCAGAGATGGAACCTGTGTCCTCCACATTGGCAGGCTGATTCTTATCCACTGGACCACCAGGGAAGTCCTATCTCGTTTAATTCTGGGAGTCACTCTATTAATAGAGAGCATCAGCATACATGTCTGAAGCTCAGAAGAAAGCTCTGGACTGAAGATGTAGAGTCTTCAGGGAAACTGAAGTCAGAATCAAGTGAAACTGCCCCAGGAGAGACAAGTTCAGCTTCTCTCCCATCTTACCTCCACCCATGTCTAGCTGGTCTCTGCTCAGGTCCACGGCCCCGTGCTGGGTAGGGGAGGCCCACACTCTTCATTCTCCGCTCAAGAGCTGGGGTCTAGTCATCCTCCCCATCAATCTGCCAGGACTGTGATTTGCTTCTAAAGAAAAGAATTCAAAAGGAGTGACACTTCAGAACTTCTGAAGCTAGGGCAGAAAAGTCTTATTACCTGGGACACTCAGGTAGGGGGTAGGAAGGTTGACCCTGAGACCTCCAAGCTGAGAGAGCTGAGGCCATGTGCAGGTGCCCTGGAATCCGGCCACGCTGGAGGCCGGGACACCAGCCAGTACTACCTGGGCACCTGGGTGAGGGTGTCTCCACATGACTCGTGGCCCAGCCCTGAAGTCTCCTGTAGCCACCCAACCTTCTCAGCCAAGGCCCTGAGCCAGTCCTGCCACAGCCTATCTGAATTCTTTTTTTAATATTTATTATTGGCTGCATTTCAATAGTATATGAACTGTGAACTTCCAGATGTTCAAGCTGCATTTAGAAAAGGCAGAGGAACCAGAGATCAAATTGCCAACATCTGCTGGATCATAGAAAAAGCAAGAGAGTTCCAGAAAAACACCTACTTCTGCTTTATTGACTACGCCAAAGCCTTTGACTGTGTGGATCACAACAAACTGGAAAATTCTTAAAGAGATGGGAATACCAGACCACCTGACCTGCCTCTTGAGAAATCTGTATGCATGTCAGGAAGCAACAGTTAGAACTGGACATGGGACAACAGACTGGTTCCAAATAAGAAAAGGAGTACATCAAGGCTGTATATTGTCACCCTGCTTATTTAACTTCATGAGAGTACATCATGAGAAACGCTGGGCTGGAGGAAGCTCAAGCTGGAATCAAGATTGCCAGGAGAAATATCAATAACCTCAGATATGCAGATGACACCACCCTTATGGCAGAAAGTGAAGAAGAACTAAAGAGCCTCTTGATGAAAGTGAAAGAGGAGTGTGAAAAAGTTGGCGTAAAACTCAACATTCAAAAAACTAAGATCATGGCATCCGGTCCCATCACTTCATGGCAAGTAGATGGGGAAACAATGGAAACAGTGACAGACTTTATTTCTGGGGGCTCCAAAATCACTACAGATGGTGACTGTAGTGATTAATTCCTATGAAATTAAAAGACACTTGCTCCTTGGAAGAAAAGCTATGACCCCCCCCCCCAAAAAAAAAAGAAAGAAAAGCTATGACCAACCTAGACAGCATATTAAAAAGCAGAGACATTACTTTGCCAACAAAGGTCAGTCTAGTCAAAGCTATGGTTTTTCCAGTAGTCATGTATGGATATGAGAGTTGGATTACAAAGAAAGCTGAGCACAGAAGAACTGATGCTTTTGAACTATGGTGTTGGAGAAGACTCTTGAGAGTCCCTTGGACTGCAAGGAGATCCAACCAGTCCATCCTAAAGGTAATCAGTCCTGAGTGTTCATTGGAAGGACTGATGTTGAAGCTGAAACTCCAATACTTTGGCCACCTGATGCGAAGAGCTGACTCATTTGAAAAGACGCTGATGCTGGGAAAGATCGAAGGTGGGAGGAGAAGGGGACGACAGAGGATAAGATGGTTGGATGGCATCTCCGACTCAATGGATATGAGTTTGAGTAAACTCCAGGAGTTGATGATGGACAGGGAGGCCTGGCGTGCTGCAGTCCCTGGGGTTGCAAAGAGCTGGACACGACTGAGCGAATGAACTGACTGGCTGCACTGGGTCTTAGTTGCGGCAGGCAGGATCTTCATCATGGCGCGGGATTTCCTCTAGTAGCGCCCAGGCTCAGTAGATGTGTTGCTCAGTCTTAGTTGCCTCTTGGCAGGTAGGATCTTAGTTCTCTGACCAGAAATAGAACCCGTGTTCCCTGCATTGGAAGGCAGATTCTTAACCACTGGACCACCAGGGGAGTCCCCTATCTGAATTCTTGACCTGAAGAATCCTGAGAATAATTCAGTGATTGTTTTAAGGTACTAAGTATTGGGATAATGTGTTTCACAGCAAAAATAACAGGCAGGAACATTTTACTGAGGATGCGGAGGCCGAGTTTCTACAGCTTCCTGGCCAGTAGAGGGGCAGGACAGCGGGCTCCCGGCCACTCTACACTTACCATGACTCCCAGTTCTCACTTTGTCTCACCCTGAACTGGAGTCATGTGTGGACGGGTCTGTCTGTCTGTCTTCTATGACTGGCTGTGGCCCTGCCCAGGGAAGATGGCAGGACCTTCCAGTTGCCTGGAGTCTTCAGTGCCCAGCACAGAGCTTGACATGAGGGAATCAGTAAGTGCTTGCCTGGTACCTGCGGTCCACAGTTGGTCTGACGTTTATTTCACCAGGAGCGGGGATCTCAAACTTCGTCCTTGTTCACGAGGAGCAGGGATCTCAAAATTCTTCCAAGGACATGGGATGCTAGACGGAAGCTCTTCCTGGCCACCTCACACAGAGACACGGCATTGTGCTGAAAGCAGTTTTTCTAAAAGCATTTTTGTGGACACAACATTTTGATTGAAACAATGACCTGATCAAAAATGAGTATTCCCCAGTTGCTGTTTTTTTTTCTTTTCCTATAGTGTTTGCAATTTTTTTGCTTCCTAAGGCAATTTTCAACTGTGTGATAGTTTTTAAGCATTTTTGTCCATTTTCAGAACTTTTTCAGGATTTTTTTTTAACCTAATTGTAATTTGCTTTAGCCTACCTTACTGCTTTTCAATATTTAAAATAGTTGGAAGTTGTAACTGTCTAAAGGTCTCACTGATGAGGGGACGACTGCTTGGGCCTATGGACTCAGAGTCACAGAGGAAGAAAGCCAGAGGAGGCCCTTTACTGGGGTGCTTGGTTCGTGGATTCTTTACTGGCTGAGCCACTGAGATACTGCTTTGTGTATGGATGACGTGAGGCTCTGAGAAGGGGGTCTGTTCAGGTCACACAGCTGCTGGCCCAGTGCCCCTTTCCCCTGTGTTCCTGCTCCACATGTGAGCAGAAATGGTCTCTAGGTGGGATTATGTGAGCTGTGTAAATCTCTCTTTTGCATGTTTCTATTTTCTGATGTTTATGTAAGAGTATGAATTGCTTTGGGTACAAGATAAAAATGAAATGAGTGCAATTGTACAGCAGTTTGAACATTCTTTGGCATTGCCTTTCATTGGGATTGGAATGAAAACGGATCTTTTCCAGTCCTGTGGCCAGTGCTGAGTTTTCCAAATTTGTGCTCATTTCACATGCTAGCAAGGTAATGCTCAAAATCCTTTAAGCTAGGCTTCAACAGTATGTGAACCAAGAATGTCCAAATGTACAAACTGGATTTAGAAAAGGCAGAAGAACCAGAGATCAAATTGCCAACAACTGTTGGATCATAGAAGAAGCAAGGGAATTCCAGAAAAACATCTGCTTCATTGACTATGTGAAAGCCTTTGACGGTGTGTATCACAACAAACTGCAAAATTCTTAAAGAGATGAGAATACCAAACCACCTTACCTGTCTCCTGAGAAACCTGTATGTTGGCTGAGAAGCAATAGTTAGAACCAGACATGGAACAATGGACCGGTTCCAAATTGGGAAGGGAGTAACATCAGACTGTATACTGTCACCCTACTTATTTAACTTCTATGCAGAGTACATCATGTGAAATGCCAGGATGGATGAAGCTCAAGCTGGAATCACAATTACCAAGAGAAATATCAATAACCTAAGATATCCAGATAACACCACCCTAATGGAAGAAAGTGAAGAGGAACTAAAGAGCCTCTTGATGAAGGTGAAAGAAGAGAGTGAAAAAGCTGGCTTAAAACTCAACATTCAAAAAACTAAGATCATGGCAGCCAGGCCCATCTCTTCATGGCAAATAGATGGGAAAAAAATGGAAACAGTGACAGACTTTACTTTTTTGGGCTCCAAAATCACTGCAGATGGTGACTGTAGCCATGAAATTAAAAGATGCTTGCTTCTTAGAAGAAAAGCTATGACAAACCTAGACAGCACATTCAAAAGCAGATATATCCCTTTGCTGGCAAAGGTCTGTATGGTCAAAGCTATGGTTTTTGCAGTAGTCATGAAAGGATATCAGAGTTGGATCATATAGAAGGCTGAGCACTGAAGAATTAATGCTTTTGAACTGTGGTGTTGGAGAAGACTCTTGAGAGTCCCTTGGACAGCAAGGACATCAAACCAGTCAATCCTAAAAGAAATCAACCCTGAATATTCATTGGAAGAACTGAAGCTGAAGCTCCAATACTTTGGCCACCTGATGCGAAGAGCCGACTCACTGGAAAAGCCCCTGATGCTGAAAGATGGAAGGCAGGAGGAGAAGGAGGTGACAGAAGATGAGATGGTTGGATGGCATCACTGACTCAATGGACATGAGTTTGAACAAACTCTGGGAGATGGTGAAGGACAGGGAAGCCTCGCATGCTGTAGTCCATGGGCTTGCAAAGAGTCAGACACGACCAAGCTACTGAACAATACAACACAATACAAGATATTAAAAAAACAAGCAAACAACACAGTAAAAGAATGAAAGAGTTCTATTAAAGGTATTTCACCTGAAGCCCTGCCCCATGCCAACACACACACACACACACACACACACACACACACACACACACACATCCCAGTATCACTGCCCTTACACACACACACACACCCCCCAGTATCACTGCCCTCCCTTACAGTACTGACTCTGATAGTAATGGCTTTTGGGACACTTCTGGCTCTGACTCAGGGTCACACAGATCCCAGCCTTGAGCCACAGGGTCCAGGGAAAGCTAGTAGGTTGTGGGGACACAGGTCTCTTGGGCCTGCCTACCCAAGTGAGCGGCAGTTCCCAGAGATTTAGTGGGACCATGAGTCCCATGCAGTCCCACCAGAGGGCAGCAGGAAGCTGGCTGAGGCTCTAGTGAGTCCCTCCGGCTGAGAGTGTCCCTGAGGGTTCAGAGGCTCCATGGAGAAGAATTTAGGTCAGATTCTGAAGGAATAGAGTGGGAAAGCTGCTTTAGGCTTGTGTGGAGGGATGGCCTGTATAGAGCTAGGGAGGCAGGAATTAACAGGTCAGAACTGCCAGATGTGAAGATGGGGACTAGATGTTCCATGCAGGCAAGGAGGGATGGTATTTGTTTTATGCAAACACCTACAGGTGTAAGCACCCTTTGATCTGTGCCTGGCATATAATATGTATTGAATTAATATGTATTGATCAAATGCACAGATGAAGATACTGTTGGGTGGGACAAGGGAAGAAAGGGAAGTGGTAGTAAATGAGTCGAAGACAGAAAGGAATTTTTACTTATTGAGCACCTTCTATTTGTTGGGCCATATACTAATAATAAGCTCTTTAGGGACTTCCCTAGTGGTCCAGTGGCTAAGACTCCATGCTCCCAATACAGGGGGTCCAGGTTTGATCATTGGTTAGGGAACTAGATTCCAAATGCTGCAACTAAAAGATTTCACATGCCACAACTAAAACCTGGTGCAGCCAAATAAATAAAATATTTTTTTTAAAAGCTGATGGCTTAGTGATATGTTATAAGCAGGACTGTCCTATATATAGTCCTTCCCTAGGACCAGTCAAGAGAAAGGAAATGTGAAAGTGTTAGTTGCTCAGTCTTGTCCGACTCTTTGCAGTCCCACAGATTGTACGTAGCCCAGCAGGCTCCTCTGTCCATGGAATTCTCAAGGCAAGAATACTGGAGTGGGTTGCCATTTGCTTCTCCAGGGGATCTTCCAGACCCAGGGATTGAGCGTGGGTCTCCTGCATAGAAGGCAGATTCTTTACTGTCTGAACCAGCAGGGAAGCCTCTGGACAAAAGCTCTTCTTACCACAGGTAGTGGTGATTTGTCCTGATAATTAGGCTGCGAAGGCCCTTGGACAGATGTAAAGAGGTGTGCTGGTGGAGTCTAGGCCAGGCCACATTACTAGCCACACGGTCTTAGGAGACCCAGTTGCTCTCTGTGGGCATCTGTATCCTCCTCTCAAAATGAGGATTAAAAACTGTTGCCCTGACTACCTTCAAGAGATGCTATGATCAGAAAAGGTGAGAAACCACACAAGCTTTCTGTGTTTTAAATTCCATCCAGTTCAAATATTTGTAATTATACTCAGCCAAAGACAAAGAGTATGTAAAACTTTTTTAAAAAAATTATTACTTTGTGTTTATAAACTGAGAAATTTGCCATGGCTAAGGAAATTGGCTGGGAAAAATTCACATCTTGTTTTGATCAATTACAGGAGGTATAGATCCAGAATGGAACTGGCATCATGTCTTTACGCTGAATTCAAATGGTACTTCTTAGCCTGTGGAGAGTCTTTTCTTAATTATATAAAATGAAAAATTTGGAAAAGAATTCTTTAGGCCTGATGGCTTTGTAGTGGTGCTTGATAGTCGGTAGTGGTGCTTATTAATCTTGGGTGTACATTAGAATCACCTTGGGCATTTTAGGGTCATACCAATGCACCAACACCAATTATTTTTTTATATACATATTTAATGATTTATTTATTTATTTTTGGCAGCACTGGGTCTTTATTGCTGCCTGTAAGCTTTCTTTGGTTGCGGCAAGCAGGGGCTACTCTAGTTATGGTGCCTGGATTTCTTGCTGTGATGCCTTTTCTTGCTGAAGAGCACAGGCTCGAGGGCATGTGGGCTCAGTAGTTGAGGCACACGGACTTAGTCGCCCTGTGGCATGTGGAATTTTCCCGGACCAGGGATCAAACCCATGTCCCCTGCATTGACAGGGACAATTAACCATTGGACCATCAGGGAAGTCCAATACCAATTATATTGCTTGTGGTAGGGTACAGGGATTTTTGTTAAAGTTCCCAAGTAATTCTAATAAGCAGTAAGGTCTATAGGTACATGAAAGTGTGATATGAGAAAGCTAAAATGGGGGCATGGCTAAGGTGTAGAGTCTGAAGACCCTGAGCTCACCTCTTCCCTTGGGCACAGCAAAATTACAACTATTTGCAGGGCACTGTTGATGAGAAAGACCTGAGATCTAGCAGAAATGGTCTTCTACAACTCAAGATGTAAAGAAGGAACCACAACAAGATAGCTAGGAGGGGTGGAGTCACAGGATAGTCAAGATCCCCAGGCGGGCGACCCTCAAACAGGAGGATAACTACAATTGCAGAGGTTTCCTCAAGGAGTGAGCAGTCTGAGCCCCCCACATTGGGCTCCTCAACCTGGGAGTCTTGCACCAGGGAGACAAGACACTGGAACATTTGGCTTTGAAGGCCAGTAGGGCTTGCTTTCAGAAGAGCCAGAGAGCTGTAGGAAAGACACTCCACCCTCAAAGGGTGTACAAAATCACACTAAGTCTGACAGACAAGCAAAAGCTAACAGTTTAGAACCATGAAACTAGCTCTGTAAGAAATGTTAAAAAGGACTTCTCTAAGCAGAAAAGGTCACAACTAAAAATATGAAAAGGAAAAAACCTCATTGGTAAAGGCAAATGTACAGTGAAAATGCTTTGATTATGCTGACAAAGGTCCATATGGTCAAAGCATCTTCACTGTACATTTGCCTTTACCAATGAGATTTTTTTCTTTTCATTGTTATTATTATTTGGTACAGTGAAGATAATAAATCAGAATAAAGCTAGAGGAAGGTTAAAAGACAAAAGCAATAAAATCACTTATGTCTACAATAAGTAGTTAAGGGATAAACAAAACAAAAAGATGTAAAATGTAATGTCAAAAACAGTAAATGTCGGGGGGGACTGTGGAAGAGTAAAAATGCAGGTTGTTAAAACACACTGAAATTTGAGATCAGCAACTTAAAATAATAACATACATATAAAGATTGCTATATATAAACCTCATGTTAACCACAAACCCAAAATCTATAACAAATACACACAGAAAAGAAAGGAATCTAAACATAATACTAAAGATAATCATCAAATCATAAGGGAAGAGAGCAAAAGAAGAAGAAAGGAACAGAAGAGAACTACAAAAACAACCCTCAAATTAACAAAATGGCAATAAGTACATACCACTCCTGGGTATTTCTCCAAAGAAAATGAACACACGAAGTGGGAAAGATATGTTTACCCCTGTGTTCACTGTGGCATTATTTACATTAGCCAAGATATGGAAGCAACCTATGTGCTCACCAATAGATGAATGGATGAAGATGTGGTGTATATAAATACAATGGAATATTACTCAGCCATAAAGAGGAATGAAATCTTGCCATTACTGATCATATGGATGGATCTAGAGGGTATTATGTTAAATGAAGTATGTCAGACAGGGAAAGACAAATCCTGTATGATTTCACTTATATGTTGAATCTAAAAAACAAATGAACAAAGACAACAAAACAGAAACAGATATAGAAGACAAAAAAGTGGTTGCCGGCGGGGAGGAGACCCCGGTAGAGGAGAGAGAAGTAAGGGAAATTAGGAGGTACAAATTTGCAGTTGCAAAATAACTGAGTCAGGCATGAAATGTGCAGCGTGGGGAAAATAGTCAATAATTATGTAATATCTTTGTATGGTGACAGATGGTAACTAGACTTACTATGGTGATCATTTTGAAATGTATAGAAATATTGAATCACCATATTCTATAACAGGAACTAACATAGTGTTTTCTGTCAATTATACTTCAAAAACAAACAAACAACTCATAGAAAAGAGATTAGATTTGTGTTTACCAGAGGCAGGCGGTGGGAGGAAGGGGAATTCCACGAAGGCCCTCAGAAGATACAAACTTCCATTTATAGGACAAATAAGGGGATATAATGTACAACATAATAAATATATACAACATTGTTGTATGAAAATTGAGAGTAAAATCTAAAAGTTCTCATCACAAGAAAAAATACTTTTTTGTATTTTTAAAAATTTTTATCGTATGAGATGATGAATGCTTATTAAACATATTATAATCACCTCACGATGTGTTTAAGTCAAATCATTATGCTGTATACCTTAAACTTACACAGTGATGTATGTCAATTATATCTCAATAAAACTGGAAAAAACAAGGAAAAAGCTAGGAAGACACTGTCTAATTGAAATCTAATGTGAGTCACAAAATTTTAACTTGAACTTCTCTAATAACCACTATTTTAATAATATATTTCATATAACCAACATATCCAAAATATTATTACTTCAACATGTAACCATTATAAATAAGAATGAGGTTATAAATAACTAAGAACTAAGTGATAACTATAGTTATAACTAATAAGTTAGTTATTATAAATAACTAAGAACTAAAGAGCCTCTTGATGAAAGTGAAAGAGGAGAGTGAAAAAGTTGGCTTAAAGCTCAACATTCAGAAAACTAAGATCATGGCATCTGGTCCCGTCACTTCATGGCAAATAGATGAGGAAACAGTGGAAACAGTGGCTGACTTTATTTTTTGGGGGGCTCCAAAATCACTGCAGATGGTATTGCAGCCATGAAATTAAAAGATGCTTACTCCTTGGAAGGAAAGTTATGACCAACCTAGACAGCATATTAAAAAGTAGAGACATTACTTTGTCAACAAAGGTCTGTCTAGTCAAGGCTATGGTTTTCCCAGTGGTCATGTATGGATGTGAGAGTTGGACTATAAAGAAAGCTGAGCACCTAAGAATTGATGCTTTTGGACTGCAGTGTTGGAGAAGACTCTTGAGAGTCCCTTGGACTGCAAGGAGATCCAATCAGTCCATCCTAAAGGAGATCAGTCCTGGGTGTTCACTGGAAGGACTGATGCTGAGCTGAAACTCCAATACTTTGGCCACCTGATGCGAAGTGTTGACTCATTTGAAAAGACCCTGATGCTGAAAGATGGAAGGCAGGAGAAGGGGACGACAGAGGATGAGATGGTTGGATGGCATCACTGACTCAATGGACATGAGTTTGGGTAAACTCCAGAAGTTGGTGATGGACAGGGAGGCCTGGCGTGCTGGTTCATGAACCTGGGTTTGTTCATAGGATCGCAAAGAGTAGGACACTATTGAGTGACTGAACTGAACCGAACTGACTAAAGAATGAGGTATTTTACATTTTTTATACTAAGTCTTCAAAATCTGCTGTGTATTTTATTCTTTTAAAAATATTTATTTATTTGGCTGAACTGAATCTTAATTGCAGCATGTGGGATCTTGTTCCCTGACCAGGGATCAAACACAGGCCCCCTGCATTAGCATCGTGGAGTCTTATTAGCCACTGGACTACCAGGGAAGTCCCTATTTTATTCTTCAGAGCACATATCAATTGAGACAAAGCAGGCTAGCTACAATTCAAGTGGCCAATGCCTATTGTTTGAGGTAGTATGGAGCTAGAATATATAAGCATTTTTCCTAATAATTCATTGGATTATGTTACTAGTAATTGCTAGAATTTCTAAATCTTACGAAAACAATTAGAATACATGTATTGCTTTTATTGTTTTTACACTTACAAGTTTAAAACAAAGTTGTTATAAGACTATCAGTTTTCATCATATAGGTTTTACGGATAGGTAAAATATAGGTTTTATATTTACATATCTTTACAGATATGTTTTGCATATGCTTTTTCTTTTGCATATATATTTTCTTTATTTCTAAATTGTTTATATTTTTGCTACTATTATAATGGGGGAAAGAGTTCAACTGCTTATTAAACTATTAATTTTGTGATATTAGCCCGGACCTGAGTTCCCTTGTTAATTTTAAGTGTTTGAGGTTCTCCATGTTTTAAGACATTATGCCCTATTGCCTGCAAATGAAGAAAATTTTATTTCCTTCTCAATACTTAAATCTTTTATTTCTGTTTCAGGTCTGACTGTATTGGCAAGAACTTCTAAAACAATATTAATAATAGCATCACTATAGGTATGCTTGTTCTTTTTTTAAAAGTGTTCATTTTAATGAGAATATCTTTAAATGTTTCATTGTTAAAGAATGTGTATGCCAGGACTCACACATACACAGTGGTCCCTGGTGGTCCAGTGCTTAGGACTCTATACTTCCACTGATGGTGGGGAACTAAGATCCCCTGGGCCACACAGTGTGGCCAAAAAGAAAAAAAATTGTGTGTGTCTGAGAGAAATACTCTCAAAAGAAACATTTGGTTATTTGTAATTTTCTAAAGCATTTCTTAAATTTTTTATTTTGAGATAATTATAGATTGCAAACAGAAGTTTGCAAAGACAGTAAAGAAGTCTGTATTTACCCTCCACCCAGGTTTACCAATGGTTACATCTTGCGTAACTGTGGGACAATATCAAAATTAGAAAATCTGCATTGGCACAATGTATGTGTGCATTATTCTATAGTCTACAGAATACAGCAATTTCATTCTGTTGTCATTTTACTTTATTGCCACTTACTTTTTTAGTTGAAGGATATTTGCTTTATAGAATTTTGTGGTTTTCTGTCATACATCAAGAATCAGCCATAGGTACACCCATATCCCCTCCCTCCCGAACCTCCCTTCCTTCTCGCTCCACATCCCACACTTCTAGATTGTCACAGAGCCCCAAAATACATAGCCAATGGGAATTTGCTGTTGTCATTTTATCAATTTGTGTAACCACCATTGCAATCAAGATACAAACCATTTCATCACTACAAAGATCTCCTTCATGCCACTCCTTTATCCACATCTGTCCCCTTCCCATCACCCTCCTTCACCTCTGGCAACCACTGATCAGTTCTCCATGTCTGTAAGTTAAAAAATTTGACAATGTTATGGGATCAGATAATGTGATCTTTTCAGATTGGCTTTTTTTTCCACTCACAATAATGCCTTGAGATCTATTCAATTGTTATGTATTAACAGTGTGTTCCTGCTTATTACTAAGTGTATTCCATGGTATAGATGTACCACAGTTTTAAAACAATTCAACTACTACAGGACAATTTGTCTGTTTCCAGTCTGGTTTTTTGTTCAATAACCCAGTCGTGTCCAACTCTTTGCGACCACATGGACTGCAGCATGCCAGGCTTCCCTGTCCTTCATCCTCTCCCAGGGCTTGCGCAAACTCATGTCCATTGAGTCAGTGATACTATCCAATCATCTTGTCCTCTGTCGTCCCCTTCTCCTGGCTTCAATCTTTCCCAGCATCAGGGTCTTTTCCAATGAGTCGGCTCTTCGCATCAGGTAGCCAAAGTATTGGAGCTTCAGCTTCAGCATCAGTCCTTCCAATGAATATTCAGGATTGATTTCCTTTAGGATTGACTGGTTTGATCTCTTTGCAGTTCAAGGGACTCTCCAGTTTGGGGCTATTACCAAAAGTTGCTATGAACAATCACATACAAGTTTTCATGTGGATATGTTTCATTTTTTCTGGGATATTCAGGAGTGAGAATGCCGGGACATCCAGTAAGTGAATCTAAAGTTTTTTAAGAAACTGCCAAACTGTCTTCCAGGATGGCTATACCATTTCACATTCCCACTAGCAATTTGTGAGAGAGACAGTTTCTCTGTACACTCACCAGCATTTGATATTGTCACTATTTTTCATTTAGATTCTAACATAATTTTTAAAATGAGTGATGGTTTTCTCAAATACATCTTCTGATATTTATTGAGTTATGTATACATACATAATTCCATTGTACCTCTTATTAGATCTCTTGGTGAATTGCATTATTTTATCCATAAATATACAGATGTATTTTTCCCTCTCAATGATGTATTTTACTTTTGGGGGGAGTAAGAGAGAAAAAGCAGAGTCCCAGTGGAGTTTCCAAAGAGTATGAAACTAGTCATATAGGATGGGAAGGCCCCCAAGATTCGTTTTTTACTGATTTCTATAATCTAATGAAAATATGACATATGTAAGTGCCTAATACATTTGTTGTTCAGTTGCTAAGCTGTGTCTGACTCTTTGTGACTCCATGAACTGCAGCATGCCAGGCTTAACACATAGTATTCAACAAATGTCAATTGCCTTTTCTGGCAGACTTCTCCACAGGCTAAGTTGTACCTGGACATAATCATCTTTCTCCTTTCAGGGACTGAAGGTCACCTAGAAAACTAGGCAACTGAAAGTGCAGCACAGTTTGGGTAATGCAGTTGGCTGGCTGACTCAGTGCATGGTCTGTCTCCCTATCTTCCCCACTCCACTGGGTCGGGGAGGGGCTAAGAGTATAGTTTCCCCAGTGTTTGTGCAGGGGCCTAGCCAGCCTGTCATAGATTCCATGCGGAGGGCTGTGGGCTGCAATGCTCTAGTGCACAGTCCTCTCTTTTCGATGTTGATAATTGTACAAAAAAAAAAAAGCAGACAGGCATGCTGGCTTCACCAGCTGTCTTCAGGATCTCAGAAGCCTTGCTGTGCTCAACATTCTGGAAATCCACATCATTCACAGCTAGAACTTGGGCCCCTTCCTGAAGTCCTGCTCACAGTGCATCAGAGTCAAGAATCACCTTGGAGATGAAAATGCCTTGCTGGGAGGCCCTTCCTACTCAGATGTGAAATCCCAACTGAGCCTAGGGGGCTTTTTCAGTGTGACCATTTGGGGCAGAAATCGGGGCAACTCATTGTAGTCTGCGTGGTATACCCTCTCACGAGGAGGAATCCATGCAGGAAATCCACTAAGTAGTCATTGGAAGGAATCTGGTTGTTTATCTCCAACAAGACTCCACGAGCAGGCCTCAGCCACTTCAGGGTTGGCTCACTGCCAATTCTACAGACAGGTTTTCTTTCTTTCTTTTTTAAAAGCTATTTACTTATATATTTTTGGCTACAGTCTGTGGGATCTTAATTCTCTGACCAGGGATCAAACATGTAGAAGCATTGAGTCTTAACCACTGGACCATCAGGGAAGTCCCTATAAATAGGTTTTAAATGGTAAAAAAATCAAATAGTACAAAAAGGAACACAGGAAAAAATCTCTTCCTACTGCTGTCACTAAAACAGTCACTTTAATCTTTTTCTTGTGTTTTCATCTAGGGACTGTAACTTATATATATGCACATAATATAAATATACATATATATATATTCCAGTTTTATGAAGATAAAATCAACATATAACACTGTGTAAGTTTAACAAGTACAATGTGCTGATCTGATATACTTACACATGGTGAAATGATTGTCACAGTTCAGTTGGTTCATACCTCCATCACCTTTCATATTTACCAATTCTTTTTTGTGGTGAGAATATTTAAACTCTAGTCTCTTAGCAACTTTCAAGTATATAATCCAGTACTGTTAACTCTAATCACCATGCTGTATATTAGATCCCCAGAACTAATTCATCTTATATAATAACTGGGTTAATTGTATCCTTTGACCAACATCTCCCCACTTCCCCCACCCTCCAGCCCCTTGCAACCACCATTTTCCTGTTTCTATGAGTTTGGCTTTTTTAGATTCTACATATAAGTGATATTAAGCCATATCTGTCCTTCTCTGTATGACATTTCACTTACATGATACCTTCAAGATCTAACCATGTTGTCACAAATGGCAGAATTTCCTTCTTTTTCATGGCTAAAATTTTAAAATACATACATCTCACAACTTTTATTCATTCATCCATAGATGGACAGTTTAGGTTGTTTGCATATCTTGATTATTGAATGATGCTACAAGGAACATCAGAGTGCAGGTATCTCTTTGAGATCCTGATTTCATTTCCTTCGAGTATATACCAGAAGTGGGATTGCTGGATCATAAGATAATTCTAAGGAATCACCATACTGTTTTCCATAGTGACTATACAAATTTAAATCCCCACCGATGCACAAAGGTTCCCTTTTCTCCACACCCTCACCAACACTTGTTATTTCTTGTCTTCTTGATGCTAGCCATCCTAACAGGTGTGAGGTGTTATTTCATTGTGGTGTTGATTTACATTTCCCTGATAACTAGTGACGTTGACCATCTTGGTCACTTGTATATCTTCTTTGTCCATGGAATTCTCCAAGCAAGAATACTGTAATTGGTAGCCATTCCTTTCTCCAGGGGATCTTCCCAACTCAGGGATCGAACTTCGGTCTTCTGCATTGCAGGCAGAATCTTTACAGTCTGAGCCACCAGGGAAGCCCATATCTTCTTTGGAAAATGTTTGTTCAGTTCTTCTGCCTATTTTTAATTTCTTTTGGTTATCAACTTGTAGGAGCTCCTTATATATTTTAGATATTAACCTTTTATCAGATATATGATTTGCAAATATTTTCTTCCATTCTACAGGTTGCCTTTTCACTTAATTGACTGTTTCTTTGCAGAAGCTTTTATTTTGATGTACTCTTGTTTATTTTTGCTTTTGTTGCTTATGCATTTGGTGTCGTCTAAAAAATCATTGCCAAATCCAGTGTCAAGGAGCTTCTTTCTTTTTTTCTTTTTAAGGAGCTTCTTTCTTATGTTCTCTTCAGGTTTTATGATTTCAGGTCTTATGATTGAGTCTTTAATCCATTTGAGTTAGTTTTTGTGAGTAGTTTAAGACAGGGGTCCAATTTCTTTCTTCTGGGGTGACTGTCCAGTTTTTGCATTTACTGAAGAGACTGTTCTTTACCCACTGAGTGTTCTTGACTCCCTTGTCAAATATTAGTTGACAGTTTATGTGAGGTTTATTTCTGGGCTCTCAATTCTGTTCCATTGTTTTTTTGTGTCATTTTAATGGCAGTACCATACTGTTTTAATTACTGTAGCTTTGTAAGATAGTTTGAAATCAGAATGTGTGATCCATCCAGCTTTGTTCTTCTTTCACAGGATTACTTCAGCTACTCAGGGTCTTTTGTGGTACCATATGAATTTTTGGATTATTTTTTCTATTTCTGTGAAAAATGCTATTGGAATTTTGATAGGGATTGCACTGAATCTATATATAGCTTTGAGTACTGTGGACATTTTCAAGGTATTAATTCTTCTGATCCATGACCAGGATATCTGTTCATTTATTTGTGTTTTCAGTTCTCTTTTGTCAAAATCTTATAGTTTCCACTGCACAGATCTTTCACAACACTGGTTAAATTTATTCCTCTGTATTTTATTGCTTTTGACATTACTGTGAATGGAAGTGTTTTATTTCTTTTTCAGACATTTTGTTGTTAGTATATAGAATTGCACTGATTTTTAAAATTTTATTGTAGTTGATTTATTTGATTTACAATGTTAATTTCAGCTATATAACAAAGTTACTCATATACACACAAATATATATATATATATGTATATATATACACACACTTTTTCATATTCTTTTCCATTATGGTTTACCACAGGATATTGAATATAGTTCCTTGTACCATATAGAAGGACCTTGTTGTTTATCAATCCTATACGTAATAGTTTGCACCTACTAATCCCAGATTCCCAATCCTTTCTTCTACCCTGCTCCTGGAAACCACATCTACTCTCTATGTCTATGAGTCTGTTTCTGTTCTGTAAATATGTTCATTTGTGTTGTATTTTAGGTTCTCCATATAAGTGATATCATATGGTATTTGTCTTTCTCTTTCTGACTTACTTTGTTAAATATGTTTTATTTTTTGGCTCAGCTGCACAGCTTATGGGATCTTAGTTTCCTGACCAGGGATCAAACCTGGGCCCTCAGCAATTAGAGTGTAGAGCCCTAATCACTGGACCTCCAGGGAATTTCCACCAGTCATTGTTTTTTAATATTTTCAAACTTTTTTTTGATGTGGACCATTTTTAAGTCTTTGTTGAATTTGTTACAATATTGCTTCTTCTTTTTTCTTTTTTTAATGTTTTGGGTTTTTGGACGCCAGATATGTGGGATCTTAGCTTCCAGACCAGGGATTGAACCTGCACCCCCTGCACTGGAAGACTAAGTCTTAACCACTGAACTGCCAGGGATTTCCTTATTTATTACTTTTTTTTTTTTTTTAAAGCTTTCTGCCCCTGTCTCCATCTGGAACTACAATAATTCACAAATTATTTCTTCTGATAGTACCCCATAGATGAGGTGGGCTTTCTTTACTCTTTCTCATTCTTTTTGTTGTTGTTCTCCTCTGACTGGATAATGTCAAAATTCCTATTTTTTCTTTTTTTCAATTCTCCTAACAAAATTCCTATTTTCTAACCCACAGATTCTTTCCTGTATTTGACCCATTCTGCAGTTGATGTTCTCTGTTGAAATTTTTTTTAAAAATTTCATTGTATTCTTTAGCTACAGAATTTCTTTGTGGTTCTTTCTTTTCTTTTCTTTGTTTTAAGTTTTCTGGTACAGCATTATAATTTGACTGTTATTACACTATAAAGTGATTACCTTTTAAATTATTTTTCTTATTTCTATCTGGTTAAATTCTCATTTTGTTCATAAATTGTTTTCCTGATTTCACTGAATTGTCCTTCTGAGTTTTTTTGTAGCTCATTGAGTTTCCTTAAACAGAGATATTTAGAATTATTTATTGGGTAAATTGCATATCTCCATGTTTTTGACATTGGTCACTAGAGGATTATTGTGATTTGTTGGTGGTATCATGTTTCACTGATTTTTCATGTTCCCTGAAGTTTTGAGTTGCTGTCTTTCTTTGCATTTGAAAGAGCATCTCCTTTCTCTAGTTTTTACTAACTTCCCTTTTCAATGCATCCAGATTTGTATTTTTTTGCTCCAGTGGTGTGTTGGAATTTCACACCAAACCTGAACTTCCATGAAGACCTTCTTGTCTGTGGGTGATTTTCTACGACAGTGTTTTCCATGACTTCTGGACTGTGTCTGAGAGGGGCTACAGTTGGTTCATAGGCCCCTCAAGGGTCCACAAGCTGGGATCAAGGTATTGATTGAACTATATGTAGGTAAGACTCCTCTTGGGTCCCTCGGCATATGATGCTGGGTCCCACAGCTCCCATAAAAGCACTCCTTTCTGTGGATGGATGCCATATTGTTGTTGAAGATGGGATACAAATAATCAGCCATGATGTACCCTATATGTTAATAGTAGCATATCACATACACAGTTCTGCATTTTGCATTTCATTTAATATCTCAGAGACTATTCTGCACTAGTACATAGAGATCTATCTCATTCTTTTAAATAGCTGTATAGCATCCTATTTTAGGAGTATGGCATAATTCAACCCACTTAAAAAACTGGGGTGTAATGGACATACGACATTGAGTTAGTTCCAGGTTACAGCATGATGATTCAATATTTGTATTTATTGTAAAACATCACCACAATATATCTAGTTAACATCTGTCACCATACAAACCCATTTTTGGGGGGATAGACACTTAGGTTGTTTTTGGTCTTTTGTAACTATTGAATACTCTATTGCAGTGAATACGCTATTACACATGTCTTTGTGCCCCTGTGTGAGCATTAATGTAGGATAAATTTCTAGTAGTGGAATTGCTAGGGCAAAGGTACATGTATTAAAAAAAAAAACGCACTTAAATTAGAATAGCTGTTGCCAAATTGCCTTCAAAAAGACAACCGTTTTATAGTCCCACCAACAACAAACAAACAAAAGAATGTCTTTCTTTACAATGTGCACTTTTGTCAGTCTGATACTAAAAAATCTTACCTTATTTTAAATCTGCATTTTACCTCTCCTATGAGGTGGTTGAATATTTTTTCATTTGTTTAAAAGTATTTTCTGTGAACTGAGTGTTCATGTTCTTTGCCCATTTAATACATTCTTTTAAATTAATGTTTAACAACAAAGACACTGCTTTCCCCTTGTGATTTGCTCGAGTCTCCTGAAAGGCAGGAGGCCCTCTGAGACAGGTGTTCAAGGTCCTCCGCTATCACACGACTCCCTCTTTTTATCTTATATGGGGCTCCGTCCCCAACATTACTGTCTGTTCCCAAGGAAGGGTACCTTTATGGTTTTCTCATACCTCATACCCCTCCCACAATCCCATGTTTGCTCTCCCATCCCTCCTCTCAGCGGCGCTCTCTTCTCAGTCAAATCTCAGTGAGTGAGACAGTCCTTCAGGGTCCAGCTGAATTCCAGCTGTCTGGGATGCCTTTCCTTCTTTCTTTTTCGCCACTGTGAGTGGCTTGTGGGATCTTAGTTCCCCGACCAGGGATCAGATTTGAGACTGCAGCAGTGAAAGCATGGAGCCCTAACCACTGGACCACCAGGGAATTCCCTCTTTTTTTTTTAAAAAAAATTAATTTTTATTGGAGTACAGTTGATTTACAATGTTGTGTTAGCTTCTACTGTATAGCCAAGTGAGTTAGTTATAAATACATACATTCTTTTTAGATTCTTTTCTCATATAGGTCATTACAGAGTGTTGAGTAGAATTCCCTGTGCTATAATATAGGTTTTTATTGCCTGCTGAGTCACTTCAGTTGTATCCAACTCTTTGCAACCCCCCATGGACTGTAGCCCTCCAGGCTCCTCTGTCCATGGGATTCTCCAGGCAAAAATACTGGAGTGGTTTGCCATGCCCTCCTCCAGGGGATCTTCCCGACTCAGGGATCGAACTAGTGTCTCTTATGTCACCTGCATTGGCAGGCAAGTTCTTTACCACTAGCACGACTAAGGTCCTTATTAGTGGGGCTCCTTTCTGAATCAAGCCTACAGTTTCACTTTTACATGAGTTTCATCCCACCAATTACAGCCTTCCCAGAGCCCATCTTCCTCTCTGTCCACTCCCAGTGGGTAGGGCAGTCAGGATGGAGTGTGTTTCATGCACTCAACCTGCATTTATTGTATACATCAGTCAGGCACTATTCCAGGAACTGGGAATATAGCAGTGAGTGCGACAGAACAAGCACCTCCTCTTATCCAGCTGACATTTTACTGGTGGGTGTGTTCGATAATATACAACAAACAGGCAATAAACAAATAAGAATGTCAACTAAGTGCACAGAAGTAAAGAAATCAACAGTAAGGGGTCTCCTTTAGACAGGTCTGGGGAGAGAACCCTCAGGAGATGAGATGAGAGCAAAGACCTGAACATGAGAAGGCTTCGGCCACACAAACCAGCTTCCAGAGCCCCGACTAGAGGCCCTGCCTGGGGGTGGGTGGGGTCTGTGCTTCTAAAGATGGATGAGATGAAGCATGGCTTTCAGCACCTATCACTTGACAATAATTGAAGGTAGAGACCCGTAATCTCCGCATCTTCAGGGTTCCGTGTTTGGTGTGTCTGGGGAAGACCCGTACCCTCCTGCTTCATCTGCCTGCTGCAAACTTGGGAAAATGAAATCATGCCTGACCCGGGATTAACCGCACGTATAGGTGCCAGGGTCCATTTAAGCACTTCGCACCACTGCTATTTGATCTACCGTCCTAACCCATGTGGTATTTACTGCTAACTTTTTACAGTGGAAGAAACCCGGGCTCGGAATATGGAAGTAACCTGTTGAGGTTTAGATGGTTTAGACAAGAAGTACAGTTCCTGGAAAGTTGTGTGGCGGGGCTCCGGTGGGCTTCACTGGGGCATTCGGGGAGTCTGCCTGTCTCAGGAGTTGGCCCGCCTCGCCCCGAAGGCGGCCCCCGCCCCGCTGCGGCCTCAGGGGCCAAGGGGCACGCGGCGGGCTGGGGGCGGGGAAGGCGCGGGGACAAAGGCCGCGGCTACCGCGCCGCGGAGGGCGGGTGCGGCGGCGAAGTCCCGCCGCGGTGCCGGGACCCGGCGAGCCCGGGCACTGGCCGCGCGCCCGCGCCGCGAAGAACCAGCGCCTGAATGGATCGCCCGGGGGCGCAGCCCGCGCCCGCGCAGGCCGAGCCCGCCGGCCCGCCGCCCGCGCCGCCCCCGCCCCCTCCTCCTCTCCCCGCGGCGGCTCCGCGCGCGGCGAACATGGCGGCGGCGACGGTCGGGCGGGACACTTTACCTGAGCACTGGTCCTACGGCGTGTGCCGGGACGGCCGCGTCTTCTTCATCAAGTGCGGCGCGGGAAAGCCAGGACGCGGGCCGGGGCGCGGGGCGGGGGTGCGGGCCGGGCGGGCGCCCCCGGAGCGGCTGCGGCGCTAACAGGTGCACCTCTCTCTCCCCGCAGTGATCAGCTCCGCTACACGACTTGGCTGCACCCGCGCACCGGGGAGCCCGTCAACTCCGGCCACATGATCCGCTCAGGTGGGCGCCGGGCGGGAGGAGTGGGGCGCTCGGAGGGGGGGCGTGCGCTTGGGTGGCCCAAGTTTGATCGGACTTTTCTCGCGTTCCCGCAGACTTGCCCCGTGGCTGGGAGGAGGGCTTCACGGAGGAGGGCGCCAGCTACTTCATCGAGTGAGTGTTGGGGGCGCCGCGCCCGCACCTGTGCCTCGAGGGTCCGATCGGGTTTCCGACGCGCCCCCGCTCCCTCCCCCCGCGCGGGTCCCGGCGGGTTGGCGCGCACTGAGCCGTACTCGTGTGAGGTTTTTTTGTGCCTGATTTGTGTGGCGGGCTCCAGGGAGAGGCGGGGTGGAGGCCGTATCTACACAGGGGGATTCCGGAGTAGGGCCCGATGCGGGCGCGGGGGCTTCAAACTGCGCCCTGGACACCGCGACTGGGCGGGATTCGGGCGCTGTTGCGATGGGACGGACACACCCCCCCACTGGGGTCTCCGGCTGCGAGGAACCTGGCGCGCGCCGGGGTGGGGGAGAGCAGAAATAGGAGTTCTGATCCGGGTCCAGCAGCTGCGGCTTGGGAGGGAGGAAGAGAGACGGACGGTGTCTCGTCTGGGGGACTTTTATCTTCGAGGACGCGATCTCTCGGATGGTTGGTGGAGAGTCGGGACCGCACTCCGCACTGCTCCAAAGCAGGGGCCTGCGGGGGAGAGAGAGGGTGGGGAGGGGAACAGTCGGCCAATTACGTTCCTCGAAGACAATGTATATCTTCAGCTAGTGCTCTACCAGGACTTTTACTCCAGCCTTTGGTAGTCAAGCAGCTTTTCCGCACTGGCTCGGGAGCCCCAGTCAGCAGGTCCCCTAGACCTAGGTGTGCAGGAATGAAATCGAGGCCCAGGGAGTTCAGGCGCCCTTCCGAAGCGAACACTAGTATAGTCTTCACTTTCTCACTCTGGGTGTGGACCTGGGTTGCAGCGTTTTTTTGCAGCCTCTTGCCTGCTCGCCGGAGAGCTGCACGAGATCAGAAACTGCTTTTGATCCTTTGCCCCAGTGCCTGGCACAGAGCAGGTACTCGGTAAATGTTTGCTCACAGAATGAATAAACTAGCCAAAGGATGGACGCGGGTGTATGTTAAGGGACTGTGAGTCAGAATTCCTTTCTTCACCAACTGAAACATTGCTAGTCAGTAGTGGAGCAACATATTTGGAACTTGAATGGTCTACAATATCCCGGAGCCTCCCTCCCCGTTTTGGGGCTCTGGCAGGTGGTTGAAGTTCTGTTGTATGAGATTTATCCTAACGACCAATAGCTGTTCTGCTGTTCTACCTCACATTTGTGTCTGAGAGAGAAGTTGGGGAGCTGGTTGGTGTCCAACTGAAAAATAGTCACAACCTAAAAGTTGAGAGTTATGGTTTATTTGGTGGAAATTTTTAGGGCTTAAGCCTGGGAGGCAGCATGTCAAGTTACCCTGAGAGAACTGCTTAGGAGGTCAGGGGAGGAGCCAGTTTTGCAACAAAGGACAGGTTGTCTGAACATCAAAAGATGATTGTTAATTAAAGAAAACCATATATCCCAAGTTAAGGAATTTAGTGTCTTCTGTGTATGGGAAGATAAAAGAGTCTGGGCTCAATGAAATCACTTTTTTCATGTGCACCTCAGCTAGGATCCTGGTTTTCACATCCTGAGCTTCCTTTCCTCAAAGGCTTCTGGTTGTAGTCTGAGGACTGCTAGATGGCAGGTATCTCCTTCCCGAGTTTCCTTAGGGCTGTAATCACTGATGACTGACGTCCTTGTTTCCTGATATGGCAGGAAATATTCTGTTTCTCGCTGGGGCCTCAGACTTCTTGGTCAGTGGGCTTCTCTGGCTCATAACTGCATTTATTGATGTGAGATTTCTCCTGTGTACCACACATTGCTCTAGGCATTGCGACTACGGAAGTGAACGAGGCAGACACTGGTTGGGTACTCAGGGAGTTTGCAATTGAGTAGGGGAGGGGAGGAAGCAGAAGAACAAGTAAAAAGACAAACAAGAGTAATGTCAGATAATGGTAACTAGCATGCAAAAAATTAAAGTAAGATGATGTGGTAAGTAACTGGGCGGTTTGGTTGGGTTGGAGGTTAGTGTTGGAGTTCTGAATAGGTGACAATTAAGGTATAATTTAAATGACAAGAAAGAGCCATCTTTGTGTTGATGAGCTGGTAAAGCGTTTCTAGAAGAGAGAAACTGCTGGTGAAAGGGCTTTAAGGCACAAAAGAGCTTCAAGTTTAAGGAGCAGAAAGGCCAGTGTGGCTGGAATGTGGTACAATAAGGGAGCAAGTGGCAGGAGAAGAGGTTGTAGGATCTTAGTTCCCCAACCAGGGATTGAACCTGGGTCCAGGCAACCACTGGTTGGCCAGGGAGTTACCTGATTTACATTTTCAGAATGATCGCTCTGCCTGCTCTAGTGTGGGCTGTAGGTGGGCAAGTGCAGGGACAGTGGTGGGAGGCTATTGCTGTAGCCCAGGCAGGAGTGGATGAAGGCCTGGCTGAGGGTGGTAGGGTGCACTGGAGATGGAGAGAAGTAGTCTTGGTGACTGGGTTGCAGTCTGTGAGAGAAAGAAAAGGGTCAGGGATGACTCCCAAGGGCTTGAGCACCTGACTGGATGGTGCTCATGTCACTGACATAGGCAGGCTGGGAGCAGGTTTGAGGGGTGGGGGAGAGCATGAGATCTTGTTTTGCCATGTTACATTTTGTTGTGACTATATCAGTTAGTCAGATGTGTGAATCTGGGCCCGGGAGAGAGAGAGGACTGGAGATACACATTTGGGCATCATAAGGTTATTCAAGGCCTAGATTAGATGGAATCACTTAGAAAAAGAGTTTAGAGGAAAGATCACCTAAGCCTTGGGAGAGAGTAACATTTAGAAATCGGCAAAAGAGAAGGACTGAAAAGGTAGGAGAAAGCCCAGTAGAATGAGGAGTCCCACAAGCCTAAAGGACAAATCCTGAGTGAAATAAGTAGAAAAGAATACCTGGGGTGAGGAAATAGTAAGTATAGGTGAATCTTTCAGGTGGTTTTGTTGCAAAGTGGAGTTGAGGAACAGAACTGGAGAGGATGTGCATTTGGGGGATTCGTTGTTGTAGAGGGAGATTATAGAGCATGTTTTGTCTTGATGGGAAGGATCCAGTAAAGATGGAGAAGCAGATGATGCAAGAAAGAGATGGGACAGTTACTGGAGCAGTGTTTCAGAGATAGTGGGAGGGAAGGCATCCAGGACTTCAGTCTGATTGGTCTCAGACGGTAACCAGGCCTTTCATCCATTTGCAGAAAGGAAGAGGCTGAGTGCCAGAGCTGATATAAGGAGGTTGATAGGGTCGGTGAGAGGAGAGGTAGGTATTCCTGTCTGATAGGTTCTGTCTTTTCCATGAGGTACTAGGCAAAGTCTTGGGCTGGGGAACTTGAAGAGTGTCCCAACCTTCCTGTCTTTTGCTGACTCTTCTTCAGTAACTGGTATCAAGTCCCTGGTGATCATCTTTCAACAAGCCCTGGCTCCCTACCTGGCTCTCTAA